>NW_019386414.1:9026-44554 GCF_000671375.1 Centruroides sculpturatus | reverse complement strand
AGGGTATGCCATGAGAATGGACACTAAGAAGGGATTTTTCTAAATTCTCCCGCGGGGGGAGAGGGAGAGGATTAAGCTTAACCGGAAGAATGGCTTCTACTGTACTATTTTAGATGCGATTTTTTGTTTTTAACTACGTTTAGTCTTCGTTGAGTACTTGTGTATTAAATTGATAACATTTCAGACATTTCTATTTCGATTTTAAAAATGTTCGAACCGTTTTAAATTCGAATTTGTTATTGCGTATTGGTTCGATTATAGAACGATTGTAAACGTTCCAGAAAATTGATCAAATTGAAGATAGTTCGTTTTATTCTCGGCAATTCTCTTCAGCGGTAGGTGTTATATGACAATTACTATGGTTATTGAAATATTGAATGTAAATGGGGTTTGCTTGCAAAACCTCCGCGGACGAAGTTGCGGGTAACAGCTAGTTCATATAATGCTTCCAGGCTACAAGTAAGGCCAGTAAGGCACACGTCATAGACTTTAACGGTTCGTGTCTCATTTCTCTGTTTTTTGTTCAGTACTTATATTACGTTAATATAACATATAGCGATATTATAATTTTTGTTTAGCAATTTGTATTTCGTTTAATATCTCGGGATGTACAGTAGATTAAGAGACGAAATTTCGCGCGATGACTCGCATATAAGAAGCGTCAAAAGTTAAATTTTGGACTACGGAACCTTAAGCTCTCTCCAACCTGTGGGCATTAAGAGGATCTTTTTTAACAAGTCCATTATGGATTTCGCCACGTCTACAGTGAGTATGGCCGGTGATGAAAGACGAGACCAGATTCTGGGTCTCCAGTCGTCCTACTTTACGATCTTGAAAAACTCGAGAGGATGGATAGATAGAGAGAGTCACGTGTCATACGTTTCAGAGATGAGTCGGACTAATGAAAATTTCGCTCGTTATTGGCATTTGCAATATTTTTAAAAACTCGTCTCTAAACTCAAAATTAAGAATATTTTGGACAATAACAACAATTAGTGTTAAAAACTAACTTTTATATTATAATTTGATAACAGAGAATGCCATATATAAATTTGACTTTTAGCTACTGCCAGTGTCTTTTTTAATATTCTTAAAATGAAGATATTTATAATAATTCAACAAAATTATCCCTTTCAAGCTTTGTTATTATTTAATTTTAATCCTAATATTAAAAAAAAAATTATCCTAATGGTCCCCTCAACCTTCCGCTCGAGACTCGCAGGCATTTTTTAAAAAACTTCCGCAGTTTTGTTGAACGATAACGACGAAGTAACGCAATTTCGCTTTGTAGCGGAAAACGAACGTCTTAATTCAAGAAAGGCGTTGAATACCGAGTAAAGGCCCTCGGCCACCTGCAGAACAGTAA
The DNA here is from genome assembly GCF_000671375.1 of Centruroides sculpturatus. Classification (NCBI taxonomy): domain Eukaryota; kingdom Metazoa; phylum Arthropoda; class Arachnida; order Scorpiones; family Buthidae; genus Centruroides; species Centruroides sculpturatus. Next base: position 43,188 of record NW_019386414.1, on the reverse strand, counting down.
AACAAAATAATAACTTTAACGAATTCAAGTGCGGATGCAATTTGCACTTGCACTTACTTTAATGAAGAAGTCCTTCTTGACAACAATGAATCCCGCCATAGAGAATCCCAGAGGAGTCTTTCCGTATCTCTTCGCGAAGCAAAGAATCTTCAAAAAGAAAATAACACTGAATAAAATATTAAGAAAATTATTGAAATAAATAATATAATGTAAACCTTGAACTTGTACACTGGAGATAAATTACACACGGCCAATTTTCGAATTTCAGAAAAGTTGTCGTACAGCTGTTGAAAAAAAATGATATATGTAGTGAAGACTTTTACAAAAGAAAATAAATACATGTACACTTCATTTAATTGGCAAATAAATTTTAGTTAACGTCGACGTGTTGATTATTGTAACTTTTATACACATGATATACAAATCTTTACGTAGATTATAAAGTAAACTTAAGAAAAGCGTGATCCGTAGATCGTTAATCGTACATTAATTTTAATAATCTATATATATAAAATTGCTTGTCCTGATTGACTGAATGACTCACTGATTCATCATCGCCCAGATCAAACCGCTTAACCTAAAGAGGTGAAATTTGGTACACAGGGTACGTCATGAAAACGCTCACTAAGAAGGGATTTTTCGAAATTCCCCCGCGGGGGAAAAAGGACGGCATTAAGGTTTAACCGGAAAAACGGCTTCTACTGTACTATTTTAGATGCGATTTTTTGTTTTTAATTGTGTTTAAGTAGGGTATGCTATGGGAATGCACACTAAGAAAGAATTTTTCGAAATTTCCCGTGGGGGGAGAGGGAGAGGATTTAATCTTCATCGAGTACTTAGGTGTGTTAAATTGATAACATTTCAGACACTGTTATAGATATTTTTATCTATTTCCATTTTAAAAATGTTCGAACCGTTTTAAATTCGAATTTCTTATTGCGTATTGGTTCGATTATAGAACGATTGTAAACGTTCCAGAAAATTGATCAAATTGAAAATAGTTCGTTCGATTCTGGGCAATTCTCGTCATTCTCGGCGGTAGGTGTTATATAACAATTACTATGGTTGTTGAAATACTGAATATAAACGAGGTTGGCTTGTAAAATCCGCGCGGGTAACAACTAGTGTAAATATAAATAAATAAACTTAATCAAGATGATGTACTTACTTTCGATGTGAAATTCGACAGAAGAAAAGCAAAGAAAAGTGTTTCACTCGTTACTGATAATACTACAAACCACATGGCCAACTGTAGGATGGTTGGCATCTTGACAAAGAGTGTCCCGTACACTAGAAAACACGTTTAATACAAATACAGTCCGTATTCAATTAAGTGCAAATACTTGTGTTTTTCGTTTATTTCTCGAACGATTTCCCACACGTCGGTTTGTTTCTCGATGAATCTTTCAATTTCATTTCTAGACGTCGATCGAGGATTCATTTCTTGTAATTCCTCGGACAACTTCTCGTATCTTCGGTTGATGATCTGATATATCAAGATTTCTGCTACTTTTACCGACATTGTCTGTCCTAAAGCAAAGATCGTAATTAGTTGCATAAAAAAACAACATACAATCGCTACTATATCGTGACAGCCTTCTTTCTTCAACACGGGATAGGTGACGACAGATATGGTAAAGGAGAACGATACCGATATAAAGAATATGATGGAGAGCATCAACAAGCAGACTTTTTCGATTTTTTTTGATAATTTTTCTTCTCCGGCATAACTGCTTCTCTTCTGAACGAAGGATATTTGTGCCCGTTTCAATATGGTGTTTTGCAGAGCCATGCACAATGCTACGAAAAGATAAACAAATTTTATTTGCATAATGCCGTCACCGAACAGTGCGAATATCTCGCTGCAAATCAATTCGATTCTAGTAAACATGGATAGGACCACCGAAACCCCGATCCATATCGATACTTCCACAATATTGTAGTAAATATTATAATATTTTTCGAATTTTAAGATTTCCTCCCAACAGGAACATTGGCAAGGATTGACGAATTTCACTCCGAACACTAGAATTGCCATCAAGACTGGTTTCAACAGACAAGTAGGACAAGTTCTAGATTCCTTCTGAGGCTTCATAACTATGGGAAAAATCCGGAAATTAGTTATTCGTTGAATTGACGTTTGAATAAATATTCGTTTAAGCCCGAAATCAAGCAATCGATTAATCGATGTGCCCGTATTACGCGTGTGTCCTACGCACGAGAGTGTAGGACTGATAAGGCTACAAACACTCTAACGAACGTTTCTTCGTTTGCTCTTTTCGCTTTGTTACGTTTCGCGCCTTTCGTGTTCGGTGTAAGTCACGCTTAAGTCAGTTTGTCCCCGGCCTAATAGTCTATTACGAAATCTTGATCGAATGAAACTTTATGTAATTTAATTGGTAAACGATATTTTTCAGTTTCTTATTTAAGTTTAATAATATAAAACAAATGCATTCGGTGTCAGAGGTATCGAAAACTTACTTGAAAAGTAGTTCGGGGCAGTAGCGGCTGTATCTAGTCCTGCTAAACAGAATTATGTACTGGGACTAACACGAATTATAAATATGTAAACGCGTGAAATAGCGGTGTTTTAAATTAATAATCGCTAATTGATATCTGTTGAATGAGTACACAAAACTTAATTGAGATTTGAAGAATATTAATCAATCCAGTTCATTATCAATTTTGTTACGCCTCATTTATGTAAATTCTCTTAAGAATTTTAATTGACAAAATCAATTTTTCGAAAATAAGGAACTTCTATGAAGACTTTTAACTGTTTACTTATTTAAATTGTGGAACTTCTCTCACTGTACTTTCAATAATAGGCTTTTAAAGTGAATTGATTATTTATATAAGTTAACGTGAACACCAACAAATTTATTGATTAGAAAGAATCTTAGAATAAATGAAAAATATTCAAAATTTTGAATTGAGTCTAATGGAATTACAGTAGAGCGTCGGTTATCCGAAAGAATTCCAGTCGGCAAATTTAAATTTTCGCTAGTGCTGTGGCGCTGCAATCTTTGGCTATATCTTGGGCTATCTCAGAATGGGTAAAGTTTAAGAAACGAAATATGGCATATGTAGCTCGCGTATAAAGGGGCATTAATACTATTAAAGTTTGGTTTTTAATTAAAGATCGACAGGGTGAAGACATAAAAGGGGTCGTGTGTCATTTCTCTTAATAAATATTTTACTCGTTATTAGCGTTTAAAATTTAAAGAAATAAAATAAAACTCGTCTCTACCCTCAAAGTAAGTTTTTTTGACATTTTATAATAGTACAATAAAACCCGTTAAGACGTTCACGCCTAAGATGTTAGAATGTATATGGGAGCACGATTTAGTTCAACTACTTTGACGCTTAATAACCTACTCCTGTGTTAAACCATCTGACCACTCCGACCACGGAAATTATTAAGCTTCAAACAGGGTGAACGAAATCATGCCCCCCCCCCACACACAGTCTAACATCCAGACATATAGAAAAAGACCTCGAATCTTTTGCGTATCTCTAAATTTCGAGGTGTCCCGAATCCAAAAATGTAAAAATTTGGGAGGGGTCATTTTTTGACCGAGCGCTACACTTTTCCTCTGTTATATATAACAGCCGGAAAAGTAAAATGTATCGATTACATATTTATATAAGCCTATTACTTAGAGAAGTCTTTTAGCTTTGAAATAAAACTATATTCCAAAGCTAAAAGACGTTCTATCTTTATTAGAACTGTATTTATTGAATCTTTTATTCTGAAATCACGTGATGACATCAGAATTTCCGGGTCTCTTTCTGTAACAAATCCGCCCGTAGTCGGAGTCGTAGTCGGTAGATTTTTACGCGACTCCACAGCCCTTGTTTAAACTAATAACAGAAAAGAATGCGAAGACAGCGAAACCTTCAATAAAATCTAGCAAGAACCCACTTAATTAATAAACGTAAAGTACAAGGGCAACCCGCTCTAAATTTTCAAATCTATCAGAAAATGTCTATGCCTGGTAATCACAAGAGTTGGAGTTACGGTTGAATCTCAAATTATTGATGGATCAATGGCGTAGAGTAATGGGGGCGGCAGGGGCGCGCCCGCCCCGGGCGGCACTTTTTTAGGTGGCGGCAAAATTTCACAATAAATAATAATATCTTGTAAGAATTTGAACCATTTTATTTCATATTTACGTCCACCTACGATTCGGACCGATTGAAATGAGCATGGAATAGTGTTACCGTCCGGACAGTTCGGGTGAACTATTAATTTTACCTGGGTATAGCGTGCGCGACCTGTCGACTTTTTTTTTCTTGCTTGTACGATTTATTCGTATTCATATAAACCTGCAATATCCAATAGAGCTAGGTCATCTAGGTCACTTCTACTCAAGTCTCCCTAATCGCTAACTGTAACTGATTTAGAACCGGCATGCACACTATTCTTTACTTCACTCGCTAGCACGGAATTTTTCATTACTTATTCTGTGACGAAATTGAATTTTAGCTTTTTAAATTGAAATACCTAAATAAGGGGAGGGCGAAATTTTCCTCCGCCCCGGGCGGCTGACACCCACGCTACGCCACTGTGATGGATTCACCAACTCCGAATCTCCAGTCAATACTGACAACTCTAACTCTAAAAGAATGACAAGCAGACGTTAAACTCGTGTGCAAAACGACATATTGCGCAAAAATGGCGACATTCGTCCACGACGTGTGTATCAAATTCGTAGTTGTAAAGTGACGTCCAATGCTGTAATGTCGAAAGCGTAAAAGCTTACGTGATAATGGAAAATAAATTCTATTGATATATAAAATGATTGGCTGATGGCATTCGTTAGGTTTTCTTCAAAAACCGTTGGAGATAGTAAGACACTAATAAGCCAGGTTATAGAGAAGACAGGACAATTTTGGATGACCACGAAAACCAGCGGTTTTTTAAATACAAAGCAAAATAGGTTTTTTTAATTACAGCGAGCACTTTTAAGCCATTATATGAATTGTACGCCAGAAAATTAACACCTTTCGTAATAGGTTACATTTTATTGAACCTAACGGCTTTCGAAATGTCGGCCAGTTTCTTCTTTATCTTACTGTATCAGATAGTTGAACAAGCAGCCTTTGAATAAACTGAATTTTTACTTTTTGAAGGATCGATCTTGCTTATTTTTGTATATTTTCTCGTTTCCTCTGTTTTCACGAAAATGAGTTATTCAAATGAAGAAGCAACGGATATCCTGATGGCTTTGGGTTGTGCCACCAAAATTACAGTAGACCTCACTATAAAACGAGTTCATATAGTTCGGATTCGTATATAATGGCGAAAAAATTGCGACCGTATTCNGTTGTTATTATATTTCGAGATTTTGTAAATGAAAATCATAATTTTGCATATTATCCATTGTTTCAAGTGTATTTAGTGATCGCCTGTTAATTTGACGAAACAAATTTGTGATTTCAAATTAGCAGATTGTCAGAATGTGACTTTTGGTGTGGCTATTACGGGGTGTGACTTGCCATAGGGATATTTTTGGTTACTGCAGTATTATAGAAATTTTAGTAATCTACGAATGTGTTATCAATGAATACATTCAATCACGTGACATTTAGTGTGGAATTTGTATAGAAATATTAGTAAAAATTAGTTTAGCTAGATGGAAAACTGTTAAATCTGTATCTGAGGGCCATAGTAGTAAGAAACGATCACCATAACTACCATAGTGACACACAACAATTTAACAAAAATAATATTAAAGTAACCAAGACATAGCCAAATATTGTAGCGCCACATCACTAGCGGACATTTGAATTTGCCAACTAGAACGTGGTCGGTTAACCAATGTGACGGTTGATCGGAGGTCGGATAATCAATGCTCTACTGTAATTATCTTCAGATAAATAGGTATTTTTAAGCTAACTTTTATGCTGTAGGTTTCAATGTGTATGGCTATTAACATGCAAATTGTTATCAGTCCTAATGAGTGCATAAGATTTTAATTAAATGCTTTGCTTGCAATACAGTTAATTTAAATTGCTGTTATTTCTTACTTTAGTTGTATGCTAGATGAATTAGTAATTAATAAACATTGATAACTTGAAGATTTATTAATTATATTTTTCAGTTGTCCTTTTAATGTAAGAGTCAATAAAATTAGAATTAATTGTAGTCATTTTTACTTATTAGTTCATTATCATTATCAGTAAGCAAATGTCACAGCAGCTACAATAATTATTCAATATATTTATAAAGGATAATTAGTAGTAAAAAGCAGTTTGCCTGTAATTTTCAGCAGTAGGAAATGATAACTACTGAAATTCAGAACAATAAAACAATTAAATTGTGCTGTATTAATGTAAATATTATATTTATCAAAGTTTCTTGATTGCCAAATATATAAACGATAGCTATTGAATATATAGTGAAATTTTTAATTTTTTAAAATTGTTATAATTGTTGTTGTTCTGCTATATTCTATTTAGACAATGTAATTGTTATCATATTTAAGCTTATTGTGAGAAATCAAAAAACACGAGTAAATGCTTGCAATATGTATAATGTAGTGTCTTAAAACATTGTTGATTTGCCACAGAAATATTTGCTAGAATGTATATTGTTAATCTTTGCAAATTCATTCGTATAATATTGCAGTATAATGGGTAATCTTATTAGATTCAATCACTCTTATCTGCTATGATCCATATATACTGATGATTTATTAAATTTAACAAATGGCTTGATGGATTGAAGAAATCCAATTTAATAAATATATTCAATATCATACATGAATTTGTAATAAGAAGATTTATAAATTAACACTTTTTAACAATAAAAACTGCCACATGATATTAAACAATTATAAAATGATGTAATTGAGAAGTATTGCCCTTCAGAATGGGGTCATTACGGTTTTGTTGATCAGGAGTTCATGTTGGTGTTTTTGTTTCCTTTTTTGTATGGGAAACATCAGGAGCAATTCCCCAGATCAATAAAATGTAATTATGTTGAAGTGAACATAAATTTAAGTTATAAGCATAATTTAGCAACAATTCTTTAATTGAAAGTATTGATAGAAGCACAGTGAAAAAACTTATTGCCTTTAAATGCAGTATTTATAATACTTATTTGCATATGTTTAGCATTGAATCAAGGTGATATATTTCTTAGGTGAGGTATAGTCTTTAGCATAATATAATCTTTATATATTTTGAATGTTTGAATATATTTATAGTTTGAAATTTATGAATCCTTTTCCAAAATTAGACAATAATTAATTGAGTGGGTTAGAATTTCTTTTTAATGCATCATCATCTGTTTTCTTCGCACTTTAATGCAGGTAGCCAAGCTTGTACAATGTTTTGTGAGTATTTTTAGTCTCTACACTAATAAACCTTCTTTTTTTAATAATAAAAAAAATATATAAATTGTTTCCATGTAAAAACAAGGTTATTTTCTACTCATGAACATTTTTGTTTATTCTGTGACACTCTCAGCAATGATTAGAAATGAAGTGATAGAACAAATTTTAAAATTGATGGGTTAAGTTTAGAATAAAATTATCAAAGAATGTAAATTAGAATAAAAATTTACTAGTTTTAATGTTCTTTGATAATTTTATAGTAAACTTAAATCATTTTAAATTTGTGGTCTACGCTGTTTGTAATTGTTGCAAGCTGAGAACGGCCAGAACGTTAATGAATAAATAACAACTGCAGTTTCCCGAACTTAGCCGTTCGGTCTTTAAATTAGAACACATTTTAAAAAAGATACACATTTTTATTTTAAGAAAATTGCCATTTTAGTTATTAAATTTCTGACTTAAGTTAAAAATCATAACTTACTCATAAAAGTAAATAGGGTGCATGTGTAGCAATAGCAAGCATAGTCAGAAATTTTTAAATTCATTTAAAATAATTAAAAAATTAAGTTGATTAGTTTATTATTACATCAAAGTATGTTGTTAACTGATTTTCTTTTTGTATTTTCTGAAACATATGTTGTACAAATCTTGGTTGTTATTATATTTCGAGATTTTGTAAATGAAAATCATAATTTTGCATATTATCCATTGTTTCAAGTGTATTTTGTGATCGCCTGTTAATTTGACGAAACAAATTTGTGATTTCAAATTAGCAGATTGTCAGAATGTGACTTTTGGTGTGGCTATTACGGGGTGTGACTTGCCATAGGGATATTTTTGGTTACTGCAGTATTATAGAAATTTTAGTAATCTACGAATGTGTTATCAATGAATACATTCAATCACGTGACATTTAGTGTGGAATTTGTATAGAAATATTAGTAAAAAGTAGTTTAGCTAGATGGAAAACTGTTAAATCTGTATCTGAGGGCCATAGTAGTAAGAAACGATCACCATAACTACCATAGTGTAATCCACCTCTTCTCTAACCTCATCTGCCCCTAAATGGCCACACCAAAACACACTAAATCCAGTAAGTAACCTCATAAACAACTTGTAAATTTTAAATTCTGTGAATTTGAGTTTGAATTTTGTGATAAACGTCGATAATGTTTTCGAATTATCATCCGAGATTTAAAATTACATAACTATTTTTAAATAGTGGTGAATGTCATTAATTAAATTATAAGTTTTGTGCTCAATTTTTAAATATTTCTTTTACAAATTGATATTATTTGTTATCGAACAGCAGGACTGCCAATGTGTTCACTCTTTATGACAATTGAAGTGCTATTAAAAGTTCAATTTGAATTTGTTAAGTTTCTTTAATTTATTTATGACCACACACGGTTTACTTTAGGAAAGTTGTAATAATTTCGCGTAAAGTACTTTATATTACATCCAGCTTTTAGGCTTTTTATTCGGTGTTATTTATTAAATAATATTTTTTACACTCATTTATCACAGAGCGCAGCCACTCGTGTAATATTAAAGTGCCAAATTTGACCGTTAATATCTCCGAGACGAACCAACCGATTTGCTCGAAATTTAAAATATTTAGTGACCTCGACGAGGACTACGGAAGTCTTCAATTTCGAATAAATTCGTTGGATCGTCCTGGACTTAGGCAAGCCCAAATTTAGCATTTTTTCCACTAGATTAGCAATTCCAGAGAGATTTTCGCCGCATTAAGCTACCGGAAAATCTAGAATGATTCTGCGTTTGCTTAAGCCAAATAACTTAAAAATAAAATGGGACATTATTTCATAAATATTCTATTTTTGTGGTTCTTATGACCCTATACGTAACAAGCGAAAGTATTGGTATTATGCAAGTTTTGTACATAATTTTTTCTTTCTGTAGAGTATGTGTGTTTAATAAGTAGGCTAATTTGCATTTTCTATATTGTATTTCATTGAATATCTGTGACAATATAATAGGAAAAACCATAGACTATTCTCTAATGTATTTAAGCAGCCACAGAAATTTAACTGGAATGAAGGCAAACTATGCTTTCAAATAGTTTATTCATTTTAATACAACATAAAGTACACAATTTTATTTGATTCTGTAATAATAAACAATGTTTGTGACGTCATACACTTTGTATTTTTGACACACGAAACTACATTTCTTATGACATTCACATTGTTCCTACATACGAGTATTTTAATAGTTTGTAAGATATACAATATATATATACATAGACCTATAAACGAGGAAAGATATTAGTGTAGGCTATATCGATAAATCTACATTCGTATTCTTCTTTTAATGGTGCAGAATACCATTGCTATCTATTACTGCTCGATTCTTGACATCTTACATTTATTCTATTTGTCGATCTCTAACTCATTATCCGCCAGTAAATATAAAAATTGACTTGAATCCTCCTCTCTAATCTGTTCCTAACCTTTTTTGGCTCCACGTTAATTACTCTATCTCATTAATAAACACAATATCGGTTGTGAATAACATATACCGTCACTCCATCCTGCAATAATTCATCTAATGCTTCGAGGCTACAAGTAAGGCACACGTCATAGACTTTAACGGTTCGTGTCTCATTTCTCTGTTTTTTGTTCAGTACTTATATTACGTTAATATAACATATAGCGATATTATAATTTTTGTTTAGCAATTTGTATTTCGTTTAATATCTCGGGATGTACAGTAGATTAAGAGACGAAATTTCGCGCGATGACTCTCATATAAGAAGCGTCAAAAGTTAAATTTTGGACTACGGAACCTTAAGCTCTCTCCAATCTGTCGGCATTAAGAGGACCTTTTCTAACGAGTCCATTATGGATTTCGCCACGTCTACAGTGAGTATGGCCGGTGATGAAAGACGAGACCAGATTCTGGGTCTCCAGTCGTCCTACTTTACGATCTTGAAAAACTCGAGAGGATGGATAGATAGAGAGAGTCACGTGTCATACGTTTCAGGGATGAGTCGGACTAATGAAAATTTCGCTCGTTATTGGCATTTGCAATATTTTTAAAAACTCGTCTCTAAACTCAAAATTAAGAATATTTTGGACAATAACAACAATTAGTGTTAAAAACTAACTTTTATATTATAATTTGATAACAGAGAATGCCATATATAAATTTGACTTTTAGCTACTGCCAGTGTCTTTTTTAATATTCTTAAAATGAAGATATTTATAATAATTCAACAAAATTATCCCTTTCAAGCTTTGTTATTATTTAATTTTAATCCTAATATTAAAAAAAAAATTATCCTAATGGTCCCCTCAACCTTCCGCTCGAGACTCGCAGGCATTTTTTAAAAAACTTCCGCAGTTTTGTTGAACGATAACGACGAAGTAACGCAATTTCGCTTTGTAGCGGAAAACGAACGTCTTAATTCAAGAAAGGCGTTGAATACCGAGTAAAGGCCCTCGGCCACCTGCAGAACAGTAAAACAAAATAATAACTTTAACGAATTCAAGTGCGGATGCAATTTGCACTTGCACTTACTTTAATGAAGAAGTCCTTCTTGACAACAATGAATCCCGCCATAGAGAATCCCAGAGGAGTCTTTCCGTATCTCTTCGCGAAGCAAAGAATCTTCAAAAACAAAATAACACTGAATAAAATATTAAGAAAATTATTGAAATAAATAATATAATGTAAACCTTGAACTTGTACACTGGAGATAAATTACACACGACCAATTTTCGAATTTCAGAAAAGTTGTCGTACAGCTGTTGAAAAAAAATGATATATGTAGTGAAGACTTTTACAAAAGAAAATAAATACATGTACACTTCATTTAATTAGCAAATAAATTTTAGTTAACGTCGACGTGTTGATTATTGTAACTTTTATACACATGATATACAAATCTTTACGTAGATTATAAATAANAGCCTAAAAATTACGTAGCGTGTTGCCAGGCGGCAGAAAGCATATATATAATTATAATAAAGTTACAATAAATTAAGTTAATATATAATTATATGTACAGTACCTAATTTATATATAATTTATATATAATACTAAACAGACGATAGCAAACTCAATTTAGCCCCTCCGTAGCGTGGCGCAGGGTCGGGAGGAAAGTAGTTCGGCTGCTCATCCACTATTGGTCCAGACTCTATCAATCTTGTCGCGAAACGACGTTATAGGAAGTATTTTATACGAAAGTTTCTACAATTTTTTCGCTACGTTATAGGAATTGTCGTTATAGGAACGTACGTTATAGGGGGTCGACTGTATTCTTAATTTCGAGTTGTTTAAAAATATTGCAAATGCCAATAACTGAAAAACTCGAGAGGATGGATAGATAGAGAGAGTCACGTGTCATACGTTTCAGGGATGAGTCGGACTAATGAAAATTTCGCTCGTTATTGGCATTTGCAATATTTTAAAAACTCGTCTCTAAACTCAAAATTAAGAATATTTTGGACAATAACAACAATTAGTGTTAAAAAGCAACTTTTATATTATTATTATATAACAGAGAATGCCATGTATAAATTTGACTTTTAGCTACTGTCATAGCGTCTTTTTTAACTGAAATATTCATAAAATGAAAATATTTGATAATTCAACAAAATTACCCCTTTTAAGTTTTGTTATTACTTAATTTTAATCCTAATATTAAAACAAAATTATCGGATTTCCTAATGGTGCCCTTAACCTTCTGTTCGTGCCTCGCAGGCATTTTTTAAAAAACTTCCGCAGTTTTGTTGAACGATAACGACGAAGTAACGCAATTTCGCTTTGTAGCGGAAAACGAACGTCTTAATTCAAGAAAGGCGTTGAATACCGAGTAAAGGCCCTCGGCCACCTGCAAAACAGTAAAACAAAATGATAATTTTAACGAATTCAAGTGCGGATGCAATTTGCACTTGCACTTACTTTAATGAAGAAGTCCTTCTTGACAACAATGAATCCCGCCATAGAGAATCCCAGAGGAGTCTTTCCGTATCTCTTCGCGAAGCAGAGAATCTTCAAAAAGAAAATAACACTGAATAAAATACCTGGAAAATTATTAAAATAAATAATATAATGTCAACCTTGAACTTGTACACTGGAGATAAATTACACAAGGCCAATTTTCGAATTTCAGAAAAGTTGTCGTATAGCTGTTGAAAAAAATCGTATTTGAAGTGAATAATTTTACAAAAGAAAATAAATACACGTACAGTACACTTCATTTAATTGGCAAATAAATTTTAGTTAACGTCGACGTGTTGATTATTGTAACTTTTATACACATGATATACAAATCTTTACGTAGATTATAAAGTAAACTTAAGAAAAGCGTGATCCGTAGATCGTTAATCGTACATTAATTTTAATAATCTATATATATAAAATTGCTTGTCCTGATTGACTGAATGACTCACTGATTCATCATCGCCCAGATCAAACCGCTTAACCTAAAGAGGTGAAATTTGGTACACAGGGTACGTCATGAAAACGCTCACTAAGAAGGGATTTTTCGAAATTCCCCCGCGGGGGAAAAAGGACGGCATTAAGGTTTAACCGGAAAAACGGCTTCTACTGTACTATTTTAGATGCGATTTTTTGTTTTTANCACGGCGAAAAAATTGCGACCGTATTCGTACAAACATGCTAAAAAAACTCGTATAATTCGGTAAAACGTCATCGCCGACTCGTGTCGCGACAGGATTGGTCGAATCTAGACCAATAGCGGATATTGCGCAAACCGTTGAGTTTAAACGAGCGGCGGATCTACTAAAAATCATTTATTATTTAACGTCCATAAAAATTTTATATTTATATTAATGATGTCTCCAAAGTTCAGCAAATTTTTCGCAGAAAAATAATTTATCGGGAAACGCGCGCCCCCGTTCGATGCGCCGCTCCGCGACGAAAACAAGCTTAAGCAATGGCGTCGTCGAACGGTCACGCTCGGTAAGTAATCCTACAATTTTTTGTTTATAACATAGTTTATTCGGATTATTCCCAAAAAATTATACGTGTTTTGGAAATGTTGAGTCGAATTATTCTAGAATCGATTAATTTTATGGAAGAAAACCTTTCAAACAGCCGTAGTCCATAAACTGTATATGTGCCAAGCTGTGATTGGCTCACGTATTTAAGGACTCTTAGAACATCAATTTCACAAAGAACGGAACGTATCTACCGCGTTATAGGGGGGTCGACTGTATTCGCAAGCTGCAAATCTTTATGCCAGTCTTGTCCGTAACCCGAAATAATTCGGGCATGGGCCTTAACGTTCCTCAAAAAGGGCATAGACTTATAACTTTTCGAAAAATGTATGGATCAGCATACATACATCTTTATCTATCACCTATGCAAATTTATGAATAATTTTTGCCGCGAAAATTTTTGAGGATTTATTAATTAGCTAATTTATTGCGCTATTGTTTTATGGGAGTTTTTTTTATTAAATTAATTAAATAGTTCTGTATAACTTACAGGACAATCTATTTACTGTATATAAAATCCCATATTATTTATTCCGTAATTTCTTATAGAATAAAGTGTATTTTTAATAAAAATGATTGTCCAGATTAAATAGAGGATTCTTTATACTTCTGTTGCTCTATCATTTCCTCAATTTTTTGTTTGTTTTTATGAAACCCCAAAAACGATCTGAAATTTGTCTTGCCGTCTGCTGAAACCAGTCTCGATGGCAAATTGTTTTCCGAATAAAGTTTGGTCTTTATTTTTATTTACTCCCGATACCGCCAGAGCATAATCGGGGTACAGAGATATATCAAAGCATAAGTAAATACATACATAATAACAGAGAGATAACGTACAAACAGTAAGACAATAGAGAGGAAGTATGAACAGATGTTGAGATGACCGATACAAATCAACCGATATGATACATAACTCGAGAGTAGAATAACATGTACAGTGGTATAAGATAGACAATACTAATAGTAATAATAAACATTACACATATATATGTTGCTGCAGAACGAATAATATGTACAGTAATGTGCAGGGAGCAAATGAAGATAGTGCCCGATGACAGATTTATGAATCAATTTTTTGAATGCTTTGTACGTGTCACTACCCTTAAGAAGGACACGAAGTTTACAAGGCCAATTAATACCCCTGTGGTTAAGAGCAAGGGCAAGTTCGTGCCTAGCATCCTCGGTCATTGGACTCGTGTATATATAGTGCTCAACCCCATCACGGCAATTACAGATGGTACAGATGTCCGTTGCAGATTTGCCAAACCTCTGTAAGTAGGCCCCGAATCTCCCATGCCCAGTGAAGAATTGGGTGGTTTCAAAGTCCGGACTAACCGAGTGGTGAAAAACAAGACGTTGGTCTTAAAGAGTATCTGATATATTTCTATCGAGGTTATGTAACTCGTTTGTTTTAGTTTTTATACCCGCCAGGCACTAAAAACATCAATTTTTATCGTATCCATTGTGAGTTTGGCTAGGCCCGCAGTGGAGCCGCCGAATGACGGAAGAAGGGCCTTTAAAATTTTCTGGGTTAACCGTCTCGGCCATCCGGCCGTCTTATATAATTAGATTAGAATCAATTAAGAATATTTGAATGTTTTCATTCATTCTAATCAATATATTTGCTGGTGTTTGATTTAACTTACGTAAATAATCAATTCGCTTTGAAAGCCCATTATTGAAAGTACAGGGAGAAAAATTCCACAATTTAAATAGTTAAACAGTTAAAAGTCTTCATAGAAGTTTCTTCATTTCGGAAAATGAATTTCATCAATTAAAATTTTTAGAGAATTTATGTAAATGAAGCGTAACAAAATTGATAATGAATTGGACTGATTGATATTCTTCCAATATTCTTGAAATTTCAAATAAGTTTTGTGTACTCATTAAACAGATATCAATTAGCGATTATTAAAACATCACTATTTCACGTGTTTACATATTTATAATTCGTGTTAGTCCCAGTATATAATTCCATCTGCCAGGACTAGATACAGCCGCTACTGCCCCGAACTACTTTTCAAGTAAGTTTTCGATACCTCTGATACCGAATGTAGTTATTTTATATTAGACTTAAATAAAAAACTAAAATATATAATTTACCAATTAAATTACATAAAGTTTCATTCGATCAAGATTTCGTCTTACAAAATAGACAATTAGGCCGGGGACAAACTAGCGATTTAGTCAGGTTTAATCAGCGTGACCAGGCCAGTCTAGTCTGTAGCATTATTTCGTAGGAAAGAAGTGAGAGCACGGACAGGTTTAAAAGTAAAAGTACAGTAGAGCCTCGATTATCTGACCCCCGATTAACCGACACCTCGGTTAACCGACCGTCCTAGTCGGCAAATTTCAAATGTCCACTAGTGATGTGGCGCTACAATATTTGGCTATGTCTTGGCTACTTTAACATTATTTTTACGTGTTTTAGCTGGCAATACTTGTTCGACCGTGAAAGGGAGCCAGTATTTAAACGAGGCTTAATTTTCTAATTTTTAACGATACAATAGCGACGATTATTATTTTTAAAAATTTTTGTTAAGCTTAACATCGATGAAAATTAAATGCGAAGTAGATTAATAGCGATATACTAATATACTAATTACATGGGATATAATAATATACTACACTAATAATGGATTTTTCATACTTTTCGGTTATCCGACTTTTCAATTATCCGACCAACCCCAGTCCCCAATTGGGTCGGATAATCGAGGCTCTACTGTAATGGATTTTTTCATACTTTTCGGTTATCCGACTTTTCAATTATCCGACCAACCCCAGTCCGCAATTGGGTCGGATAATCGAGGCTCTACTGTAAAAGTATGGGAGTGTTTTCAGAGCGCAACCGGAACAAACGTTAAAACGACTTCAAACCTTCTCCAAGTTGTTATCCGTACCGCGTTATATAAACACTCGGGTTGCCCTCTGTAGCGGTATCTATTCAGTTTTTGTGCAATTTGCAATCTTCATATACTGTATATAAAAATCAATTCGTGTTGGGTTGTCCTTTATACAAATCTTTATTCTTAAACTGATGTGGACCAAAGCTTGTATCAGTATTATTGTACGTAGATCCCAGAATCGATATTAAGCTATATATTACCCCAAAATATTGGAATAGTACAGTATTTTTTTAAACTCTTTTCACCTCATCGGTACTAAGAGTGCCTCTTTTAGCGAGTCCATTATGGATTTGGCCAGACCCACAATGAGGTAGCCGGATAGTGGGGGACAGGGCCCGACATATCCGAATGGACCACCCCGAAATATTCCTGGGGATTTATCGACCCGTCCGGATTGGAACCCGGGCCCTCAGAGCGGTAGGCTGCCACCTCGACCGCTCGACCATTTGGCTCTGGATAATATAATATAGACAAGTAAAACGGCGAAGCCATTTTTGGGACGTGACTATGTCTCGGAGAGCGCGAGCAACGCATGTGGAAGTCTCGCATTCGCGCTTGTTTGTCAGCATTTCTTATTTTCTTTTGATCCGGTTATCGGTCCCCTAACTATCTACAAGTCTGGTGTATTTTATGTGCTGATGATTTAAACAGCAAATACTCTGTGGCTGACACGTACTCCTTCATATTTCTAAGGCTCGCAGCCGTCGACAGCAGCGCGATTTTGGAGACAAGTCTCCTCAATCACGCATTCTTTACATGTAGCGCCAACTGTTGACCAAAATAATAAATATATTCTAATCGTTGGTTTTTCTGCCGACACCTACTGGGTAGGTGTCGGCAGAAAAACCAACGATGTCTAATTAAAATTATTTTCACCGTGGAATGACGCTAAAAAGTTGTCTCTTTAAATAAGGGTCCATCTATTGGGAAACAAATCTACAGAGAAATTTGCTAAACAATACAGTATTTGTGTTTTGGTGATTCATTGAAAATCTGGATACAAATTTGACAACACAACACAAACCACAAATGTACGTACGAGAGAGCAATGTTGGCATCTAAGAACAAATGCATTGCCAAATTTACCAGGTAGAATTTTTTAAACTCCTCGGAACCAGCCGAATTACCACCTCATAACCTACAGCTACAGGTTGGAGCATTAGTAATGTTTTTGCGAAATTTGGATAACCGAAGTTATGCAACGAGACGAGAATGATCTTTCATCTTTGCCCGCAAGCCCGACCAATTTTTTCTTAATTTACAGTTTCGTTATTATATTTATTTCATTATTATTATTATTACTATGTATAATGTAATTTTAAAACTGAACCCTAGTGTTTTGACGCATGTACGAACCGTATCAACGGGCTGGCCGCGTGGAAATGTTTCTTCGCGCCGTAACACTCGAATAACACTTTCCACTAGAAAATCCTGTCGAGATATTATATTTATTTCTTCCTTATATGTATTTAACCTCTTGCCAATAAGGCGAGAGGCTCTCCCGCCTTCCGGATTGCCAAAGTATTCGTTGCTTAATCTCATCAATCCTACATCACCGTGTGTATAGCGGCAGACTATTTCCATGCATAAATTGCCAATGTTTCCTCGGCATTAAATTCTATTTTTATTAAAACTTCAATTGTGGCTATTAAAGAAATAACTAAATTGTTTTCATTTAATATTAAAATTAACTACTTTAAAAATTTTTTTTCATAGTTATGAAGCCTCAGAAGGAATCTAGAACTTGTCCTACTTGTCTGTTGAAACCAGTCTTGATGGCAATTCTAGTGTTCGGAGTGAAATTCGTCAAACCTTGCCAATGTTCCTGTTGGGAGGAAATCTTAAAATTCGAAAAATATTATAATATTTACTACAATATTGTGGAAGTATCGATATGGATCGGGGTTTCGGTGGTCCTATCCATGTTTACTAGAATCGAATTGATTTGCACCCAGGCGTTCAGAATCTTCGGTGACGGCATTATGCAGATAAAATTTGTTTTCTTTTTCGTAGCATTGTGCATGGCTCTGCAAAACACCATATTGAAACGAGCACAAATATCCTTCGTTCAGAAGAGAAGCAGTTATGCCGGAGAAGAAAAATTATCAAAAAAAATCGAAAAAGTCTGCTTGTTGATGCTCTCCATCATATTCTTTATATCGGTATCGTTGTCCTTTAACTTAGCTGTCGTCACCTATCCCGTGTTGAAGAAAGAAGGCTGTCACGATATTGTAGCGATTGTATGTTGTTATCTTATTCAACTGATTACGATCTTTGTTTTAGGACAGATAATGTCGGTAAAAATGGCAGAAATCTTGATATATCAGATCATCAACCGAAGATACGAGAAGTTGTCCGAGGAATTACAAGAAATGAATCCGCGATCGACGTCTAGAAACGAAATTGAAGAATTTATCGAGAAACAAACCGACGTGTGGGAAATCGTTCGAGAAATAAACGAAAAACACAAGTATTTGCACTTAATTGAATACGGACTGTATTTGTATTTAACGTGTTTTCTACTGTACGGAACACTCTTTGTCAAGATGCCAACCATCCTACAGTTGGCAATGTGGTTTGTAGTTTTATCAGTAACGAGTGGAACACTTTTCTTTGCATTTCTTCTGTCGAATTTCACATCGAAAGTAAGTTCAACACTTTGGTTAAGTTCATTTATATTTACATTATTAAAATTAATACCCGATTAATGAGCCGCAGTTCACTATTCCCCGAGGTTTAATTTATAATCTATGTAAAGATTTCTATATTATCATTTGCATAAAAGTCACAATAAACGTTTAACGCGTCGAAATTAATTAGCCTATTAGATGTAGCGTATTACTGCGCACCTCTTGATTGTAAAAGTCTTCACTACAAATACGATTTTTTTCAACAGCTATACGACAACTTTTCTGAAATTCGAAAATTGGCCTTGTGTAATTTATCTCCAGTGTACAAGTTCAAGGTTGTCATTATATTATTTTTTTTAATAATTTTCCAGGTATTTTATTCAGTGTTATTTTCTTTTTGAAGATTCTTTGCTTCGCGAAGAGATACGGAAAGACTCCTCTGGGATTCTCTATGGCGGGATTCATTGTTGTCAAGAAGGACTTCTTTATTAAAGTAAGTGATGGATTGCGTCCACATTTCAATTCGTTAAAATTGTGATTTCGTTTTACTGTTTTGCAGGTGGCAGAGGGCCTTTACTCGGTATTCAACGCCTTTCTCGAATTAAGAGGTTCGTTTTCCGCTACAAAGCAAAATTGCGTTACTTCGTCGTTATCGTCCAACAAAACCGCAAAAGTTTCTTAAAAATACAGCTTAAAACGGTGTATTTTGCAAATCCATAAACAAAGTTGTTATATCGCTACGCGTGATTTTAATATAACGTATAGCGATATTGTAATTCGCATTCCAGACATAAATTTATATTAGTTTCGTGCCGTGAAAAAATAAAAATAAAAATTAGAATTTATAAACGTGCCAATTTGTTGGATCTTGAGAAATATTTTTTGTATTGTTCATTATTGTGTAATTTTAATTCTGCTTATGAAAAGAGTCGTGGGAGGTTACGAACTATTTTTATCGATCTGAAATGCGAAAACAAAAGAAATTTTAATTTTATTTGAATTTACATCGTCTCGAGTGATGCTAATCAGTATTGAATTTTTAAATGTAATAAACACTCGAAAATCTATTCGTAACACTAAAAATTCGAAAATATCACATCCAGTTTTTAAATAATTTTAAAATAATTATCAATTTAAATAGTAAATAAGTTATTGACTTTATCCCCTGAGCTCCGAAGGGTATACTTTAAGGTCCATTGTTAGTAATCTAGGCCCACATTTGCAGTCCATCACTATTACCCCCAAAATTGGTGGGGTTTGTCGACCGTCCGAATTCGATCTCGGTGTTACAATTTTAGATTACTCCTATTTACTGCACGGTAACTTAAAAGCGCTTTAAAATTGCCGGTAGGCGGTATAAAATCAATTACAGATTACTTCTTGAGGTAGGCTGTAAGGTGATGTAATGGCACTCCCTTACAATCTCGGATTATCCTTTAGAAAGAATTTATTTTCATTTAGATAATTCCCGCAATTAGTTAATTCCCGCATACGGCATATACGCAAACATAATAATACGTGTAGTCGTTTCTTGCGTATGTTGTTTGCACGCACGTAATTTTACGCACTTCGAACCGGAGAGGAGATTATTTTAATGCAATTAACATTTTTGTGACTTTTTATTTTGTCGGACGTCGAGATTATTCTTCGTTCTTGTATGTTTTCACATATTTTATTCAATAAATGTAGACTTATCACCAGTTGCGAGCGTAAGAGTTTCTTATTTCAGATAAAACACGAAGGAGATAATTTGAACAACGCAGTGATGATGTGAAATCGGGTTCGGAGTCTCGTTGAAAGTAATTTGAACTGGATTTGATTAAATTTCCGGGAGATAGATTCAACGGGGAGGTAGTTCGAGGACTTTGAAGCGATACGAAGGCTGACACCTTCACCGCCTCGACCATCCGGCCATTAATGAAACACGGCAGACCCATTACTCTCTATGTAACACACCATTCTTAATTATGTCTAAAAAAATTTAATTTTTAATTTACTTGCATTAGCAATTCGGTCGACAGAATAGAAAATACTTTTAAGACCCCTACGTCTGTAATATATGCATTTAAAATTCGTAAGAAAGATTTCTTACGAATTTTAAATGCTAGAAATGTAACATTACGTGTTCTTCTTTCTCGGTTTTTCGGTAAAACTGCTCTCTCCGGCTCCAATATGAAACTTAAAATATGAAAGATGTATACGATATGAAAACAATACGTAATGTACAGTACTACACACGCAGACGTTCCGTCCCAAATTAATAGTGAGCCAAATTCGAGATTGAGCGTGATTTACCCAAGATCGTACCCAATTTCACAACTGACGATTAAAAATTCGGGAATTCCTAAACGACTGTATTATTAAAGGAAAAGTACAGGAGCAAGCCTCTACTAATAAATTAAAATTTTCAACCCGGCATTGTCACCGCTTCGCAATAAATTCGTTACCTTCGTTAAATGAAACGAAAGGATATCGATTTGAAATTTTATTGATATTGATTCTTCTTTAGTAGCCTACTTTTTACAATGTAAAAATAGAAATTTGACTTTTCTGTAATAAATCAGTAAACTATTTTGGATTTTTTTACTTTAAACCATTCGATAAACCGTTACCTAAATTACAGTAAACCGTAACCTCTTTACTTAGGAGTGTTCGAAAACATTTTTGAACCGTGCTCCGTATACAAAATTACAAGTAAATATATTGGAAATTTATGTTATTTTCTAAATGGAACTGGCATTCGATTCACGCAACTTCAACAAACAGAAGAGAATAGTGCATTCCCTAATATCGTTTGTTTACGCTGATTTATGTAAACTGTGTTAAGTGAGAACTGGCTTCTTCTTTTATATATATTTAGGTTTTCCTAATGTTACACGCAATTGTTCCGATCTACCACGCATCTAATACTTCATTTTCTCTATTTTAAAATGAAAGGAATGAATTTCGTTCTTTGTCTCCGTTCGGTATTTATAATAATATTCCCCTTTCTGCGCCAGAGTAATGGTAAGTACTCGAAATGACTAATTATGATTAAAAAAGTTTATAATTCTTATTTGCCACGTTTCTTTCATTTTTACTTTTTATTTGAAAATAATTATTTAACTCGCATTCATTATTAAAGTTTCTTTCTTCGAAATATCTTCCGCGTGTTACGTTTAATTCTACGTTACATTTAGGGCCGCGCGTTAGAGGTTTTGGGGGGGTTGGCGTTACCTATACAGAAAGAGCCCATCAATTTATTAATTGTCCGATCAAGAAAATCCTCAAGAAAGCCAAAAAATTTTCTTTCTGTTTTGCCTTTGTCAGTAGTCAATTTTAAAATACATTAAATACTTCCAACAGGAGTTGCGAAGAATTCGAATGATTCTCTAATATGGAAGGTGGCCGGTTACCGAGTAAATATATTTTATTGTTCTCGTTATTGAACTTTTCGTCGATATAATCGATAATAACCTTACATTCATTATTTTGCAGAAATCGAACCTTATGAAATTCGACAAATCCGAAACACGAATTACGGGAGGAGTGTTGTACGAACTTTTCAGAATTATTCAACAGAAACTCCGATTTAGGTCAGCCGATTGTTTTATTTAATTAAATAAATGTGGTAGTAGTTTCATTAAATTAACATAATTTCTATACGAGTTAATTGGTAATTACGCTGTTCTAATAGACGATTAATGGATAATCTCCATCGGAACAAAATGGCGATCTATCGGGCTACTATTCTCTTGAGATTTTCATAAATAATCTCACCATCGTTATTTAAATTTGGGCAATTTCAACAGATATAAATTGAAAAGTCAATATTGTTTCGTACGCAGTAAGGTCGGGTAATATTCTCATCCGCGACATTATTGTGTTCTTTAATACAATGAGTTAACTGTTATACAATATGATACTTAACTGTTACGTTATCACAGATCTATATTTATATAAATATCTAATTAAATTATATAATTAGTTATGTTATAGTGAAACCGATAGACGAAATTATTGGAGATTTAGCAGAAAATGGTTCCTGGACCGGACTTATAGGAAAAATTGCAAATCAGGTGAGAGTATTTCGTGTTTTTGCACTTTACGTCCCGGAGTCTAATAGGGCCTTTTTCGTATCCGTCGCGGATTCGAAAGACCCGCAATGGAAACGACCGGGCCCAATATATTCGGAACTTAACGCTGGTAAAAATTCCTGGGGCCGCTCACCCGGAATCTCCAGAGCAATAGATTAATTCCATGCAAATGTAGAACTTATTAATTGTCAAATAAAACAATTTTAAAATTCTTATTTTAGTAAATTAATGATCATCTTTCCCTTCAATGAGATCTTTATCGTTTTCATGATGTAGGAAGCCGATATTTCTACAATTGGTTTGGCAATCAGTCCAATTCGCTATCCGTACATAAAATACTCATCAGTACTCACCTTTCAGCCAACGGTTTTTCTAATCAAGGCTCCAAAAGAGATCGCCGACTGGAATTCTCTTATGAAACCTTTCTCTTTAGAGGTAATTCCCGCGCGAGTTTCATCAAATATCTTCTTTCCAAATATAACTTTATAATATTCGTAGATGTGGATCTGTGTATCGCTGGCTGTGTTTATATTTGGACTGATATTGCACAAAATAATGGAAAACGACTTTACGGCAGAATCGAGAATACATTGGTCACGGTGTAAAATCTATTGGAATTTATTTTGCTCGTTTATGTACCAAGGTAAAATCTATTCTATTGTATAATATTATTGTAATTATTAAACTTTGAGATTTTCTATAATTATAGGATTAAACCTGAAAGCGGTAAAGAAATTTCCAACTCGATTCGTGATAGGAATTTGGTGGCTGTCCGTTGTTGTGTTAATATCCAGCTACAGCGGGACACTGATGTCTTACCTAACGTACCCTCTAACCGAAGAAGTTCCAAGAAATTTCGAAGAATTAGCAAATTCTGTTCAAAGAGGTGAATACCAGTGTGGCACTAAAGCGGGAAATATCATCTGGAGGGAAATTCTTGTATGTAAATAACCTATTTTATACAGGGTGGCCGTAAAGTTTCCCTATTCAAATTACTCTGTAGGTGTAACCAATAAGTGGATTGACACCGAAATTTGTATATAGACTATTGAAAGGATGCAGAAAGAGATTTTGCCAACGCGCTCTTAAAGGAAGTTTCTGAACTAGTGTTTTTGCTGTATTCGCAGTTCGTAAACAAATTTCGGTGATAATCTGCCCATCGGTTACAGCTACAGAGTGCTGCGAATAGGTGAAATTCGACCACTCTGTATTTTATACACGAATCTTCCCGTGTTAATCGATTTAATTATTATTTTAAGGATTCAAAATCCCGCAATACGAAAATATTGAGAGACCATATTTTGTCGAATAACAATTTAATGTCTATGGCAGAAGCCATGGGACGAGTGCGAGAAGAGCGTTTCGCTGTCATAGTACCTCGATACGTAATCAAGTATTTTATTAGAAAAGAAGATCTACACAAATATACGATTTCCACAGATTCCCTTCTGACGCAGATTCTCGCTTTCCCCATGAGAAAAGGATTTCCTTTCGAAAAGAATATAAGCGACATGTAAGAGAATTTTCTCATTCTTCTTCTATTTATTATTATTTATTTTTAATTGAATGTAATTTTTGGCAGTGTAACTCGTACGTGCGAAGCTGGAATTGTTCGCAGAATGTTTCCTTCGGAAGATTTACAGTTATCGAAATCTTCGGAGTTTCGACCTTTGACATCGGACGATTTTGCCAGTGCATACTTGTTACTAATGATCGGTTATTCGCTGTCTTTTAGTTGCTTAGCGGTTGAAATAATATACACGAAATTTATTGCCGCGATGAACAATTCAAAATTTTACTAGCTGAATTGTATTCAGAAGAATTTCGGATTCAACAATGGCCGAGTGGATAAACCACCCAACACAAATAACAGCCATCGATTAATAGGGGGTCCACGCGCGAACAACCTTAACGTGGCTCTCCAACTAAGTAAACACAGCCTACACTTCAACTATGTGCGCGGTTTAATGTGGTAAGGTTATAACAATGAACACGCTTGGAGAATTGTCTATCGCGAGCTCGACAACGTAATCGCGAATGTCACAGAAGTCGGAATTACTACTATTACGTAAACATGATTATATGTTAACAATAATTACTTATGCTCTGACTATCACGAATTAATTCAATTATTAATTATTACTTATTTAATTAAGTTAGTCAAAAAAATTTGCGTTACTTCTTTCCGAATTCTTCTGGTATTAATATGATAAATAAATTTTTCTGCTATTAAATAACAATTTTGTGGTGTAAATTAATAATAATTACATACTTCGCTTCAAATAGAATATGTACAGTACGTGTTATATGTTTATTTAATCTATTTTTTGGATTTGTTGTAATTTAAGTCTCTTACAATACAAAGAATATAATAAAAAAAAGTATAACGATTTATTGTTAAAACTATAATATTTTTCTTTGTTATAGATTAAAATAAAAGGTAATAATAAAATTTACTGTACATGAAAGTACATTTATGTCCTTAAGACTCAAAAAACTTGAAAAGACACCACAGAAAGTCTAAAGTTTCAATTGTTTAATGTCACGTAAGCTGAAGTACACTTTGATATTAGCACTATTTATTATTCTATTTGCATAAAAGTTATTCGATAAGCGCACAATTCTGTGAATAATAACGGTGCCAGCTTCATTTTCTGTACAAAATGAATAATTTAATATTTCTTTAAAGGAAAGTGAGGTATTGGCGCCACCCTAAGAAAAAAAAGCGGTTCTTATAGAATACTGATTGTTTGTTTGTTAACTTATTGCAACGCAACACTTGGGCGATCTGTCTAGTGAATGCCTTCCGGGAGGTCTTTTTAAAGGAAACTGGCCCCTATTTAGGCGTTACGGACGTGGAGAAAACCCGGAAAACTCCGCGTGGCCAGCCCTCCGAGCCAGGCGCGAATCCACGACCGAACTCCTAGTGTTCGAAGTACGAAGACCGCTCGGCCACTGGTAGGCCCTTACAGAATACTGATAAGGCAGGCAGGAAAACTTCCGTATAAGCAAGAAAAAGAAAAAAATTGTAAGATGATGGCGGTATCCTACCAATCGAGGTAATTCCTCCACACGTCATGGAAACGCCATCATAATTTACCGTACAGCATTATCTAACAGTTTCAAAAAAGTAATGCAAATTCTTCGATATTTATTTAGGTCCCGGCCAAAACATTCGATAGTTGCTTATTGCGATTATCATTATTTGAAGCGACTACTGGTAAGGAAAAAATATCAGTCACAATCACTTTATGTTAAACTTTTCAGCCCAAGTTTTTGCAAATGGCATCTTGGAAAATTACATGTGGTAATCCCTATTAATGTGTCATTTACCCCAGTATAACATGGCTAAGAATTTTAAGATTTGACAACATAACATCCGAAGAAGTTTGATATTGTAACTATGTCAACTTATACATTAATAAACAGCTTCACGAAACAGTAGATTAAAACAAGATACTACGTATCTCTATTTTTCTGACAGACAAAAATTACATGGTATCGGTATCGACGCGTAATAATAAACACACTGAAAACACGTGGAAGAGCGGCCCGATGACTTCAATTGTACATTGTTTATACTTGTACTGTACATACTACGTACTGGCAATGTCACCAGATATCTGATGTTCATAGCTAACTACTTACCGAGGATTGCAATATTACATAGAGTGGCGCTGACAATACTGTACTTCCCCTATTATTCAATATCATTATATATGATATAAAATATATTATCGAATGTTATGTAGATAATATTTTTAATATTTATTAACTCTGGGCTGCAATTCCACCTCGCGATACTTTTCTCCATAGAGCGACATAGACAGATAATTAATATGCATTATGCAAATCGTAAAGAGTAATAATCGTGTTTATTCTTTTATGATTATCATCATAGGAAACAAAAGCTAGATTTAAGCGAGTATATTAAGATTTATCGCAGAATTTAAAGTTAATTAGCACTTTGGCATAGAAGAATTCGAGAGACAAGAAAATAAATGAAAGCGCGTAACCCGAAATAAGCAATAACAATGGGCTTATAAGATCATCCATCGATAGACCTTGAAATTCCGGGAACTCTATCAATTTTCCTTTCGTGGCATAATCGATTTTCTCAACAATTCCCGCTTCGAACAAACGAGTTACTCTGTAAAAATCACAATTATTAATTATACCAATAATTTTTTCTTAAAGAAATTTCTATAAAAATTCCTTACACTTTGCTTACGTCCTTTTTGAAAGGGAAATTTTTTCTCATCGTGTAAGCCTGGACAAATGTGATCAAAGAATCTTGAGAAACCAGGAATTTATTTCGATCTTCCTCCTTGACAAACTGTCTTAAACCATCGCTATTGCATACGAAAGCGAATTGTCCTTTAAGAACTTCTTCCGTCCATTCGGACATGGACAAAAAATTACCATTGTCGATGATGTTATTTCTGATTATTTTTATATTTTCAGATCTCGAATTCTTAAAATAGAATAATTGAATTAATAAAAGAAAACATTTAAATAACAAAAAAAGCGTAAGTGCCACTTACCACAATGGCACTCCATATAGCTTTTCCACCCGTAGCGCCGCAACTATATTCACCCCTGGTAACTGCAGCAGCCAGTTCTTTGAAATTTTTAGGTACACGTTCCATTAGAGGATGTCATGAAAGACATTAGAGTTCCGCTGTAACTAGACACTAAAACGACAATGGACAGCCACCAGATTCCAACCAGCAATCTGGAAGGTAACCTCTTTATATCCTTCGATTCAATACCTATTTGAAGTTTTATAAGCGCGTTATAATAAAAGGCAAAAGTTTTCTCTGTAATTTATATAATTACCTTGATAAACGAATGTGCCAAACAAATTCCAGAATATTTTGCTTCTGGGCCAATATATGTTTACGTCGTCTGCAACGAAGTCCTCTTCTATCACTTTGTGCAAAATCAGCCCAAATACGAACATCGTCGATAGTAAGACGATCCATATCTGTAACGATTGCAACGATAGGACTTTATTGTATGATGTTAAATCGAAGAGGCGTCGCGAGAAGCATAAAAATTCGAAATTTTGATCAATAGTTTTCAAAACAAGCAGGCTAAGCGTAGTTGAAGAGTTCGAAGCAACAACTGGGTGACAAAACGTTTAAAATTTGCTTATTTACATATTTTTTCATCTTTTTACCATAACGCATCACTCGGTGCATCACTCGGTGCAATATTGTATTCAAACTTTATACCCGAACAATAGAGCACACATCGAGCAACATTCCTTAAATCAGTGAACGGCTTCCGCAGGAGGCATACCTCCTGTGGAACAAATGCATATAGTGCATCTTTCTGTAAAGCGCTCTCTACCGGAAATTTTTGAAATTCGTGTTTCGGGAAACTTTTTTTCGCGTCCCTCGCATAGTCTGTATGCAAATTTTAGTGTCAACCGCTCATTGGTTAAAGCTACAGGATTCCCTGAATAGGAAAACGAATTATGGCCGCCATCTTGTACATTCGATAATCCAGATTATAGTATAATATTTTGTATATTTATTCGACATACTTACCTCTATAGAAAAAGGTTTTACGATAGAATTCCAATTTGGAAACTTTTTCGGAGCTCTTATTACAAAACCAATCTGCTGAAACATTATGGTAGAAGAGAAATCTGCAATAGTAAATCGCTCGTAGTTGACAAACAAGGCCATGTAAGCTATATCCGCTTCCTACGTATTAAAATATCGAAATTAGTAATTGTTCTTTATGTACGGCTCTCCAAAAAGCCAAGTAATCTATTGTTCTTTTTATTGTTCGACGTAAGAAATACTTAAAAAGAGGAAAAGATACAATTTAAATTCATTTATTGAAAATACAACTCAAATAGAAAACTTAAAATATAGTAACTTCTAGTTTTTACCTAATTTATCATTAACACTTTAATTGCCTGTCTTATTTTAAGATTTATATTAACAGGTACACCCAAAATTTAAAAAATTTCCAGTAATTAATCGGGCTATTGTTGACAACACTATGTCTTGTTTATAAAATCGCGGTGTCGTCACGGTCGCACACCTTACAAGTATAAGAGGAATACGTTAGGAGTTGCAATTTGGCATAGAGTATTAGGTGCCCAAATCATGCGCACATAAAATAAACCAGACTTGTATGTAGTCGGGGGACAGAGGAAAGAGTCAAAATAGAAAAAAAACATAATTTCGGACGATACAATAGCCACCATTATTTTTTTCAAAAACGGGAAATTTTCGTTAGATATGGACAAACATAGGCAACGGAGAGAAACTTTG
Source organism: Centruroides sculpturatus (assembly GCF_000671375.1). Lineage (NCBI taxonomy): Eukaryota > Metazoa > Arthropoda > Arachnida > Scorpiones > Buthidae > Centruroides > Centruroides sculpturatus. The sequence continues at coordinate 13,950 of NW_019386414.1, read as the reverse complement.
ACATCGGATAGGTTAATTATTATAACAATAATTTAATTTTAAAATCCCATTTTAAAAAATCCAGCAATGAGTTGCGTTACTTTCCCGGCGAATAATATGTAAATAAAATTAATAATAAATTTAACACGGCCAACGGTTCGTTTAATTTTCGTTTAATAATAATACAATAAGTATAAATACAACTTTTAACAAAGATGGCTTTACTGTATTTTTGTTAAAAGTTGTATTTGTACTTATTGTATTATTATTAAACGAAAAATATTCAGTTTAAAGGAATTAAAGGAACATATTAAATCCCCAGAGATTTTTCGGCTAGTGGTCCGATCAGAAATGTCAACCACCACCCAGCTGCCCCGTTGTGAGCCTAGCCCAACTCATAATGTGTTTGCTAACTGAGGCTCTTTGAGAGCCCGCGAGGCGAAAAGAGTAAAAAAGAACCCGTGAAAGTAAAACGCGCTTGCTAAAAATTAGACAATCGAGATCTAGAATGAATCAAATTTTTCTAATTTAAGTCCTTATTGGGGGGAAACTTTATATATAACGATGTTTACTTCTGTATTTATTGGTTTATTCAGAATTTTCATATAAATGTTTTTATATTCTGACACGTTATATTACTGTAATTCTATAGAAACTGGTTAATTAATAGGCAAAGCCCGTTGAATTGGCGACGTAAGATAAGAAAGAAAGCCCGCGGAGAAGGTTTGGCTCGCCTCGATGGGAAAAACCAATGCGACGTAAGGACAGCTGCTAAGGAGGAGATTCTTCCCGTGATGACTCTATTTAGGTGTTTTTAGACACGTAAATGAAACACACAAAACCGTGGCCAGCCATTGGTCGGACATAAACCTCCATCCAGTATTCGGTGGTGAACCCTCTTCTGGGATGCGCTGCTTAGTACCTTCTAAAAAATTATTTTTCTATTTTATAATGTCTTACGTTATATTTTCGCTATTTTATAGATTTCTGCTGTGAATAACTGTTATACTATTGAATATTTACGAAAGCAATACTGAAACTAGTCTATTCAAGAAACATAAAAGTTCTTAGAGAAGTATTTCGAAATGCGCCGAAGTATATTTTAAACGAAAATCTTTTATTTCTTTATCATACATTATAATAATTATTATATTTTAAATAATATTTGTAGAACTTATCATTTGTTTTTCTCTTACCTTATTTGCTAGTCTCTTTGCAACTCCATTCCAAGAACCATTTTTTTGGCGATATCCAAAGGTGACGTCTACTGGTTTAACTACAGAATAACTAATTAAATATCGTTAGTTTAAACGCCCATAAAACTTTGTCATTTTTGGTATAAAATTATAAAATCTCTGCAAAATTTAATCTCAATTAATTTATTTTCAAGTGTTTTTTGTTTTAAACTCAACCTAACCTAACCTAACCTAACATTCTATAAAATTAAGCATAACGTTGTTTATAATTTATAAAATCTAAGTCTCACAACTAATTAGCATGACGTAAATAAAATTACAAAAAACACAAAATAATAATAATTACATTTAGCAAACGCTAAGTGCAATAGATACATAGCCAAACTATCGCCTTAAATACTCGGACGATAAATCGGCTAATTATAATAATTAATACAATAGAGTCCATATCTGTAACGATTGCAACGATAGGACTTTATTGTATGATGTTAAATCGAAGAGGCGTCGCGAGAAGCATAAAAATTCGAAATTTTGATCAATAGTTTTCAAAACAAGCAGGCTAAGCGTAGTTGAAGAGTTCGAAGCAACAACTGGGTGACAAAACGTTTAAAATTTGCTTATTTACATATTTTTTCATCTTTTTACCATAACGCATCACTCGGTGCATCACTCGGTGCAATATTGTATTCAAACTTTATACCCGAACAATAGAGCACACATCGAGCAACATTCCTTAAATCAGTGAACGGCTTCCGCAGGAGACATACCTCCTGTGGAACAAATGCATATAGTGCATCTTTCTGTAAAGCGCTCTCTACCGGAAATTTTTGAAATTCGTGTTTCGGGAAACTTTTTTTCGCGTCCCTCGCATAGTCTGTATGCAAATTTTAGTGTCAACCGCTCATTGGTTAAAGCTACAGGATTCCCTGAATAGGAAAACGAATTATGGCCGCCATCTTGTACATTCGATAATCCAGATTATAGTATAATATTTTGTATATTTATTCGACATACTTACCTCTATAGAAAAAGGTTTTACGATAGAATTCCAATTTGGAAACTTTTTCGGAGCTCTTATTACAAAACCAATCTGCTGAAACATTATGGTAGAAGAGAAATCTGCAATAGTAAATCGCTCGTAGTTGACAAACAAGGCCATGTAAGCTATATCCGCTTCCTACGTATTAAAATATCGAAATTAGTAATTGTTCTTTATGTACGGCTCTCCAAAAAGCCAAGTAATCTATTGTTCTTTTTATTGTTCGACGTAAGAAATACTTAAAAAGAGGAAAAGATACAATTTAAATTCATTTATTGAAAATACAACTCAAATAGAAAACTTAAAATATAGTAACTTCTAGTTTTTACCTAATTTATCATTAACACTTTAATTGCCTGTCTTATTTTAAGATTTATATTAACAGGTACACCCAAAATTTAAAAAATTTCCAGTAATTAATCGGGCTATTGTTGACAACACTATGTCTTGTTTATAAAATCGCGGTGTCGTCACGGTCGCACACCTTACAAGTATAAGAGGAATACGTTAGGAGTTGCAATTTGGCATAGAGTATTAGGTGCCCAAATCATGCGCACATAAAATAAACCAGACTTGTATGTAGTCGGGGGACAGAGGAAAGAGTCAAAATAGAAAAAAACATAATTTCGGACGATACAATAGCCACCATTATTTTTTTCAAAAACGGGAAATTTTCGTTAGATATGGACAAACATAGGCAACGGAGAGAAACTTTGACATCGGATAGGTTAATTATTATAACAATAATTTAATTTTAAAATCCCATTTTAAAAAATCCAGCAATGAGTTGCGTTACTTTCCCGGCGAATAATATGTAAATAAAATTAATAATAAATTTAACACGGCCAACGGTTCGTTTAATTTTCGTTTAATAATAATACAATAAGTATAAATACAACTTTTAACAAAGATGGCTTTACTGTATTTTTGTTAAAAGTTGTATTTGTACTTATTGTATTATTATTAAACGAAAAATATTCAGTTTAAAGGAATTAAAGGAACATATTAAATCCCCAGAGATTTTTCGGCTAGTGGTCCGATCAGAAATGTCAACCACCACCCAGCTGCCCCGTTGTGAGCCTAGCCCAACTCATAATGTGTTTGCTAACTGAGGCTCTTTGAGAGCCCGCGAGGCGAAAAGAGTAAAAAAGAACCCGTGAAAGTAAAACGCGCTTGCTAAAAATTAGACAATCGAGATCTAGAATGAATCAAATTTTTCTAATTTAAGTCCTTATTGGGGGGAAACTTTATATATAACGATGTTTACTTCTGTATTTATTGGTTTATTCAGAATTTTCATATAAATGTTTTTATATTCTGACACGTTATATTACTGTAATTCTATAGAAACTGGTTAATTAATAGGCAAAGCCCGTTGAATCGGCGACGTAAGATAAGAAAGAAAGCCCGCGGAGAAGGTTTGGCTCGCCTCGATGGGAAAAACCAATGCGACGTAAGGACAGCTGCTAAGGAGGAGATTCTTCCCGTGATGACTCTATTTAGGTGTTTTTAGACACGTAAATGAAACACACAAAACCGTGGCCAGCCATTGGTCGGACATAAACCTCCATCCAGTATTCGGTGGTGAACCCTCTTCTGGGATGCGCTGCTTAGTACCTTCTAAAAAATTATTTTTCTATTTTATAATGTCTTACGTTATATTTTCGCTATTTTATAGATTTCTGCTGTGAATAACTGTTATACTACTGAATATTTACGAAAGCAATACTGAAACTAGTCTATTCAAGAAACATAAAAGTTCTTAGAGAAGTATTTCGAAATGCGCCGAAGTATATTTTAAACGAAAATCTTTTATTTCTTTATCATACATTATAATAATTATTATATTTTAAATAATATTTGTAGAACTTATCATTTGTTTTTCTCTTACCTTATTTGCTAGTCTCTTTGCAACTCCATTCCAAGAACCATTTTTTTGGCGATATCCAAAGGTGACGTCTACTGGTTTAACTACAGAATAACTAATTAAATATCGTTAGTTTAAACGCCCATAAAACTTTGTCATTTTTGGTATAAAATTATAAAATCTCTGCAAAATTTAATCTCAATTAATTTATTTTCAAGTGTTTTTTGTTTTAAACTCAACCTAACCTAACCTAACATTCTATAAAATTAAGCATAACGTTGTTTATAATTTATAAAATCTAAGTCTCACAACTAATTAGCATGACGTAAATAAAATTACAAAAAACACAAAATAATAATAATTACATTTAGCAAACGCTAAGTGCAATAGATACATAGCCAAACTATCGCCTTAAATACTCGGACGATAAATCGGCTAATTATAATAATTAATACAATAGAGTCCCAAAAACTCGGCACTCGATAACCTGGAAGTTCGGATAACTCGGCCATACCCTGGCAGGGCGAAAAAACCCCTAGTTAGTTTTCATTATAGACGGCTTTATGCCTCATAAAGTATTTTTCTGAGGTCTGTCTTATCAGGTAAATTACTGTACACAGTGTATTCATTAATTTTCATTTTCATGTAGTAAAGGCTCTATGCCTTCATAAAGGACGTACTTTTCCTTTGTTTAAGGGTATTTGGGCAGTTTATTCTCTGTTGTATTTTCAAGCAAACAATACATACAACTACAGTATAGTATTTTCTGAGGAATCACTCGTACTTATTCCTTTTTAACCCCATTCCCGATAACCCGGCATTTTCACAAACTCGGCCACCCTT
>NW_019386414.1:0-6244 GCF_000671375.1 Centruroides sculpturatus | reverse complement strand
TTTTTTTCAACAGCTGTACGACAACTTTTCTGAAATTCGAAAATTGGTCGTGTGTAATTTATCTCCAGTGTACAAGTTCAAGGTTTACATTATATTATTTATTTCAATAATTTTCTTAATATTTTATTCAGTGTTATTTTGTTTTTGAAGATTCTTTGCTTCGCGAAGAGATACGGAAAGACTCCTCTGGGATTCTCTATGGCGGGATTCATTGTTGTCAAGAAGGACTTCTTCATTAAAGTAAGTGCAAGTGCAAATTGCATCCGCACTTGAATTCGTTAAAGTTATTATTTTGTTTTACTGTTCTGCAGGTGGCCGAGGGCCTTTACTCGGTATTCAACGCCTTTCTTGAATTAAGACGTTCGTTTTCCGCTACAAAGCGAAATTGCGTTACTTCGTCGTTATCGTTCAACAAAACTGCGGAAGTTTTTTAAAAAATGCCTGCGAGTCTCGAGCGGAAGGTTGAGGGGACCATTAGGATAATTTTTTTTTTAATATTAGGATTAAAATTAAATAATAACAAAGCTTGAAAGGGATAATTTTGTTGAATTATTATAAATATCTTCATTTTAAGAATATTAAAAAAGACACTGGCAGTAGCTAAAAGTCAAATTTATATATGGCATTCTCTGTTATCAAATTATAATATAAAAGTTAGTTTTTAACACTAATTGTTGTTATTGTCCAAAATATTCTTAATTTTGAGTTTAGAGACGAGTTTTTAAAAATATTGCAAATGCCAATAACGAGCGAAATTTTCATTAGTCCGACTCATCTCTGAAACGTATGACACGTGACTCTCTCTATCTATCCATCCTCTCGAGTTTTTCAAGATCGTAAAGTAGGACGACTGGAGACCCAGAATCTGGTCTCGTCTTTCATCACCGGCCATACTCACTGTAGACGTGGCGAAATCCATAATGGACTTGTTAAAAAAGATCCTCTTAATGCCCACAGGTTGGAGAGAGCTTAAGGTTCCGTAGTCCAAAATTTAACTTTTGACGCTTCTTATATGCGAGTCATCGCGCGAAATTTCGTCTCTTAATCTACTGTACATCCCGAGATATTAAACGAAATACAAATTGCTAAACAAAAATTATAATATCGCTATATGTTATATTAACGTAATATAAGTACTGAACAAAAAACAGAGAAATGAGACACGAACCGTTAAAGTCTATGACGTGTGCCTTACTGGCCTTACTTGTAGCCTGGAAGCATTAAATGAACTAGCTGTTACCCGCAACTTCGTCCGCGGAGGTTTTGCAAGCAAACCCCATTTACATTCAATATTTCAATAACCATAGTAATTGTCATATAACACCTACCGCTGAAGAGAATTGCCGAGAATAAAACGAACTATCTTCAATTTGATCAATTTTCTGGAACGTTTACAATCGTTCTATAATCGAACCAATACGCAATAACAAATTCGAATTTAAAACGGTTCGAACATTTTTAAAATCGAAATAGAAATGTCTGAAATGTTATCAATTTAATACACAAGTACTCGACGAAGACTAAACGTAGTTAAAAACAAAAAATCGCATCTAAAATAGTACAGTAGAAGCCGTTTTTCCGGTTAAGCCTTAATGCTCTACCTCTCCCCCCGCGGGGGAATTTCGAAAAATCCCTCCTTAGTGTGCGCTTCCATGACGTACCCTAACTGTCTATCAAATTTCACGTCTTTAGGTTAAGCGGTTTGCTCTGGGCGATGATGAATCAGTCAGTCAGTAAGTGAGTCAGTCAGGACAAGCAACTTTATATATTTAGATTATTGCAGGATGGAGTGACGGTATATGTTATTCACAACCGATATTGTGTTTATTAATTAATACAAATAACAACAACACAAAGCCCGAATAGTACATATACTAACTTGCCAAATATTTAGGCGATCGTTTGGCAAGTAAGTATATTAATTAATAGCCAAAAAAGGTTAGGAAGAGATTAGAGAGGAGGATACAAGTCAATTTTTATATTTACTGGCAGATAATGAGTTAGAGATCGACAAATAGAATAAATGTTAGATGTCAAGAATCGAGCTGTGTCGTTACATATTGGCAGTAATAGCAATGGTATTCTGCACCATTAAAAGAAGAATATGAATGTTGATTTATCGATATAGCATACACTAATATCTTTCCTCGTTTATAGGTCTATGTGTATATATATTGTATATCTTACAAACTATTAAAATACTCGTATGTAGGAACAATGTGAATGTCGTAAGAAATATAGTTTCGTGTGTCAAAAATACAAAGTGTATGACGTCACGAAGACTGTTTATTATTACAGAATCAAATAAAATTGTATACTTTATGTTGTATTAAAATGAATAAATTATTTGAAAGCATAGTTTGCCTTCATTCCAGTTAAATTTCTGTGGCTGCTAAATATATTAGAAGATAGGCTATAGTTATTCCTATTATATTATCACAGATATTGAATGAAATACAATATAGAAATTGCAAATGAGCCTGCTTATTAAACACATATACCCTACAGAAAAAATATTATCTACAAAGCTTGCATACACGATACGTAGAGAAATAACAGTTTTAAATTGAGACATTATAGTAGAAAACACGTCACTTTTCACTAGATTTGCAGTACCCAGACTTGCACCCAGTCGCAAACCACAAATGTATTAAAACCACAAATAAATCTTCATTCGTATTCTACTTTCGACAGTACAGTATATTATACAAATTGCCAAAATATGAGTGTCGTAAGAAATGTAATTTCTCGTGTCAAAAATACAAAACTGTTTCATCCCAAATACTATTTCTCACTATACCGAATCAAGTAACATTGTATAACCCGCTTTATGTAGTGTTAAAGTTAATAAATTATTTTAAAATATAGTTTGTTTTTATCTGGATTAAATTTCTATTGTTATTTAAATGTATCGGGGGATACGCTATAGTTTTGCTAATTATATTGTCATACATATGTAATTAAACAGTAACACGCAAACTTATTTACTTATTTTACCATTACTTATTTATTAAACGGATATATTACACAAGATCATTATGTACAAAACTTTCATTCGTAATATGTAGCATATATAACAGTTTTAAACATTATAAAAGAGCTTCTCGTCTTTAAAATTTTTAAAACTAATATATGTTTAAATCCTGGAGAATTAAATTGAAAATATAACTATATTCGATTTATCCACAACGTCGTCTGTAATTTACACAAAGATTTTTTTGACAGAACAGTAGAAAAAGTTACAAAACTGCTGGAAAAACTACCAATAACCAAATAGATAAATCAACTTCTCGCCGTAATGCGACTCTAACGCCGGCTATCGGCAACCCGACACATTAACTGAACTTTAGAGCGTAGCGCGAGGACCAGTATATCTACAAAAATCAGTTAACCGCTGTAAAGGCTAATATACATGAAAACAACTTATTCTAAACGATACCTTTCTTTTTTAACACGCGTTTCAATACTTATAACATTTAAATGATTGAATTAAATACTGTATTATCAAAACGTGCTGATAAAATGTGAATTTATGGTTTTTTTTACCCGAATCCTAATTTTTCTTGTATCGCTTTGAAAACGTGAAACTTCCACCCTCCTACGATCTCATTTTCAAATTTGTCCAATGTCATCAATTGCGGAGTATGAAACGAAATGCCAGATTTTATCGAAATACAAATTTATTGTGGCCGAGCGCCTAGAAGCTTTTCAGGCTTAATTTACCTCCCTTTAATGTTCAACTTTATCACGAAATCGTATGGAATAGAGCGAGAGAAAGTCGCAAATTTTGGATTTAATACTTTTTCGATCAATAGATGGCGCGCGTGCGAGACGTGAGGCTAATCTTCGATAGGCTGACGTCTTAACACTCGACCCGTACCCACGATAATCCTTAGATCCGCCATTTTGAACACGTATGCGGCGGGTTCCCCCTCATTTTCTCAAATTTTCTTTACTAGAAAAATGTAAGGAGCGATCGTAACTGGCGACCCGCTCAACAGTTACAAACATCGGTTTCGAAGAACCACCGGAAGTGTCTACCGGAAGTCATCCGTTTAAGACAAGATTTAAATAATTCTAATATTTATGTAAATTATTGCGTAAATATAGAGATTTGCGCTTACCTTAATCCCAGCAATTTTCCAGATGTAATTTTTCTTTTCTTCTTCTGTTGGAAAAAATAATTAAGTTTAATTTACTCTTACAATTAATAACAAAAACGATTTCATTACTAAAAAAAGTATATTTGGTACACAAATAATTTATTGATCAATCGTTTCGTGGAATAAGGCAACGCGACACACGGGTACTCGGTCGAGACGGTGCCTCCCAACAGGACTTTCTATGGAAAACCGGCCTTTATTTAGGTGTTAAAACCGGCAACGGAGTGGTCTAAAGAATCGGCTGGTTGGTGAGGTGCGAACCCATCAACAAGCCCATATATATATGGGCTTGTTGATGCTACAAGCCTATATATGCACGGGCTGGTTGAACCGACCCCATATATATATTACTTTAACTGCAGCATAATATTACTTATGACTCGGAACAAATGGCGGATTTCTATCCAATTCGATCGAAAGAACTCAAAGAAAGGTAAAGCGGATATTCAGTTTACCGTTCTTATTCATAAATAAATAAAATATAAAATTTTATATCAATACTTACGTTCCGCACGGACGAAGAAAAGGGAAGTCGCTAACAACGCGGATACCCGCAGAAATTTTAAGTACATTTGTTTATAAGTAAATGTCTAGGAGAACGAATACAAAATTGTAAATTATTAGTAATAATTTTAGTAAAAGTAGAGTCGATTTATGACAGGAAAATCCCACAGAAGTTACAACACAGCAGGAAATACTGTTATATAAGGTTCGTCTCTTCGATTGAAGAGACAAACGTGATTAAATTACAGTCAATATAGAATTTAATTCACTCGTTTCTATAGAAATATTGTTCGAATCTCATTTCTATGTTAGAAAATTAAACTATTATTTTTTTAATATGTAATTTTATAAAGAATGATAAATCGTCTACCCTAACTTTAATCAAATTCGATCGATTGACGTCGAAAATTACTGTAGTTTAACTTACTTCCATTTTCAAACTTGTTTACCATTTAATCAAATGGGAAATGTTTAAAAATAGAAATTACTAATCGCTGTCACCGGAAAGAATGGCAATGATTAAATCTCTCCTACGGCAATACTTTATTTCTAATACATTAATGCGGATTTGTAGTAAGTGGCTGATTATTGCAGTACAATTTCGGTAATCCGACAAGTTGGACTACTGATCGAAACTTCTGAGCCGCTTCAGTCAATTAGTGTTGGTCATTTCCCATTAAATTCGGTGGAAATTGAAATAACCGCGCGAAATTTAGTGGGAGTTCAGTAGTTTCGGGGGACAGATTTTTTAACAAGATGACGAGCCTAATAAACTTTAACATTGTGCCCAAACTCGAGCTCGATATCGAGCCATATTTATCGGGAACTGGAGTTTGAATAAATGGGAACCTTATCCTATGAAAATTATCCTTTGACCCGAGAGTCAAAGGATAATTTTCATAATCTACGTGTAAATTCAATTTTCCACCGTTTTACACTCTTTTACTGGCCTATTATTTTGAATCAAGTTTGAAAAACACTGGATAAGATATCATTCGAAATTAATTACCACAAGAATTACTTTATTACAAATTTTCTACTCTTTATTCAGTAAATTTAAAACGTAATATACACAATTTATAAATATTTCTTGTTAGATACGTAATACAACAAAAAGTTCTGATGAAAACACTAAAAATATTATAAAATTATTTTATATTTTTGCAATCTTCTTCTCTCGACGACGACTTAATCAGAATGGGTTGACTTTCTCCCAGTGTAATGAATTCCACACAAGGAACAACTTTCCGCGGATGAGTCTCTACGTTCAAGAATCGTACGATATTTGATAAACAAATCTTTATTTCCATTATGGCTAATCGACGTCCTGAAAAATTCAGGTTTTTAGTTAGAGTTAGCAGATTTTCTAGTAACTTACACGCGTACAGAATAGCCGTAAAGTTGCCCTGTTCAGACTTGTGGCTGTAACCACAGCGGTTTGGCACCGAACCTTGTATACAGACTACGCAAAGGACTACGCGAAAGGGAGGTAGACGATACTTTGTATTATTTAGGAAAGAAATACAGTCGTCCCCCCTATAACACTGTTGATTATTCCGTTTTATGTGAATTCCGTG
>NW_019386413.1:55271-55554 GCF_000671375.1 Centruroides sculpturatus | reverse complement strand
CTTTCGACTTATTTCTACTTAAGAAGTAGTTAAATAATTAAGCGATTAGGGAATTGGGGACGTAAACAAAACATTGATGAAAGAGCCGGAATATTACTTAAACAAAAGCTTAACCGACCCAATCTACAGCCGAGTACAGTGGGGACTGATTTCTTCGTAATATTAGACGTAATAAAGACAGAAATTTTTCCAGTTCGACGAGAGTGACCGAAAAGTTGTAAATTTTGGAAATTTCCGTGGACAACACCTGGTCCTAAAACGAATTAGTTAGAAAACAAAAGAC
>NW_019386413.1:28518-53860 GCF_000671375.1 Centruroides sculpturatus | reverse complement strand
TCTAACTGAGCCTGTGTACAGGACGTTGTGTACTCAGTGCTTGTCGTTCTTCAGGTCACCCCTTGCATCCACTGGCGTTGTGATGTAAACACACAGCTAGTCAACGTGAGTCCCTTGTGTACGCAACACCTGTAGGAACAGTTCATAAGCTTACGGAGCGCATCTTTACAGCATTTAATACCATCAGAGGGGAGTGTGGCATCTTACGGAGAATCGGACAAAACATGGTTCGTCGTTGCACATTATGTAACGAAGTTGGTGGTCGTCACACTGAACATTTACTCTAAAGTAGTGCAGCCACTGATTCGATGTACAGTTTGATTGTACTCTATTGTTTTGTCAATAAAACTTGTCATAAATACTGTATTCTGCAGTTTCATTCAGATACCGACCTCATAGAACGTGCAAAGTGCAGTAGAAACTTTATGCGTATCTCATTTCCGGCTGTAGGTTCCTTATATCAAAACGTTCAAAATTTCATCCTCTACAATCCCCAAATTTTTAAAATGTCATTCTGATACACCCCGTGTATGTATATACATATATTACAAACTTATTTCATTAGTAAAAGTGCATAGTTGCAAAATAATTCATTTTTATTGTTTGGGCTACAAACAGTTCAAATCCGCTACTTTTTAACCTTCAGATCCGGCAACACTGCACGGACGAAGAAGTTTTCGTCGCGAATCGGCACATAGCTTAAGCAATGGCGTGTTCGAAGGGGTACACTCGGTAAGTAATCCGACAATTTTTTGTCTATAGCATATTTTATATCGATCATTTCAACAAATTATACATGTTTTGGAAATATTCGAGTGAAATTAGTCTAGATTTAGTTAATTTTATGGAAGTAAACCTCTCAAATAGCCGTACCCCCTAAACTGTACAAGTGCCGGCGAGTAAGCTTCTTTGGACATATAAAGAGAATGGGGGAAAATAGGTTAACAAAACAAAGTTTTACGTATTTCAACAACCAAAAGAATGAGAATCAATGGATCAATGACACTCAAAAAGACATGACAGAAATGGGCATATCTGAAGAAGATATCCAAAACAGGGAAAGGTTTAGAAACAAAATAAAGAACTTCAAGGGTTTTCAGGAAAAGGAAAATAACAGACGTGGAAGACTCTTCACTCAGGAGCAAAGACAACAGCAGAGCTAGAGAATGAAGAGGTATTAGAAAGAAAGGAAGAAGAACAAAGGGAAGAGGGAAAAGCAAGTCATAATTAGTTGTTTGCACGTGGTCCAAACATGGCCGGAATCGACACAAGAAGAAACATTCTTAAAAGCTGTATTACAATCCGAAATCATCTGTTTTCAAGCAATAGGTTTTATTTAAACTAAAAACTATTAATGATTCTTTCACTATAAAAGATCAGAAAGTAATAATTATTTACATCTTATAACAATAACTTACTTATTTCTACAGTTAAAAGTAACTAAAAATAAAATAACGAACACGAAACATTTTCAATTTGTATATTGTGCTTAGCGCTTCTTTTGATTTCATAAACTTTCGTTATAATTTATATATTTTAAATGCTTGTCTTCGGGTCGTCAATGGAAAGGGATGCTTTTTAAATTTATAACAGTTTCTCGTTATACGTCATTAGTTTTTCACCGATTACNTGTATATTGTGCTTAGCGCTTCTTTTGATTTCATAAACTTTCGTTATAATTTATATATTTTAAATGCTTGTCTTCGGGTCGTCAATGGAAAGGGATGCTTTTTAAATTTATAACAGTTTCTCGTTATACGTCATTAGTTTTTCACCGATTACCGAAAAAATGTATCCTAAGGCTAGGACTCCACTACCGTAAAAACGGCGTAAAAACCCCTCGCCGTAAAAGCTTTTAATCACGTGACCTATTTGCGTTTGCGCTCGGATTATGGTGGAGGTCCGGCTAGCGTGAAGTTTTTACGGCAACGGTGCTGCCCCAAGTGTCGAAAGTAAATACTTCTTCGCACGTGAATTGGTAGAAACGAAAGACTGTTGTATACGTGATGTATCGATATAAAGACAATGATTATATTCTACGAGTTTTTTTGTACTATAATTACAAATGTAGTAAAAATAATATCTTTACTTTCATAGTAGTAACTTTTATTATCGTATTATTAAGATAATATACAGCACTTATAATCTTAGCTTTTTTATTATATACTCCTCTAAATTGAAGGATTTCCTTTGGTATCCGTTATTATAATCAGGTTACCTCTTGTCATTGATACACGAATACTTTCGGATGTTTTCGATAAATCTTTCCGGATCTATTCTAGAGTAGCCACGAGGGAACTTACACAAAAGCTCGTTTTCCGCCATTTTAGCTCCGTGTCGCGATGACCTAGATTTCGCTGACTTCTGATTGGTGGAAGGTACCTCTTTACGGCCGTATTCGCGTCGAAAGTTGAATATAGCTCAACTCACTTTTACGCTGGTTTTACGGCCTGCTCGAGCGTAAGATATCAGAGTCACGTGATTAAAAGCTTTTACAGCGAGGGGTTTTTACGGTAGTGGAGTCCTAGCCTACCATCGGATAATCTATTGTATTCAGACAATCCAAAAATATGTAAAATAACCAAATTCAAATATTAACAAAAGTTAAAGAAAACAAACAAATTCTAGAACTGTACAAATATTGTTAGGATATATTGTACAGATTATGAAATACATTATTTTTTTATAGTGAACTTTCATAATATTAGTCATTTTTTAATTATAAAGAATGCAGAAAATGCAAAATTCTTATGTACAGTACAGTAGAATAATCTTGTTAAATTAAAAACTATAAAATCTCTAGATTAATTTTAATTATTTTATAATGTAAAAAAAATCTTCGTTTAGAAACATATTTTTAGAACTTTATTCGGGAATTGCTGCAATGTTTTGATGGATTTCGTAGATTGGAAATAATGGAAAATGAAGATTCTAATGCTTTGGCCATCTGCAATTTAGTAAATTAATAAATTTTAAATTAAAATTACTAAAATTTTTAATAAAATTGTACCTTTACTGGAGTTTTTCTGGTAAAAACAAAGAAATTCCCACAACTTATTCCAAGCGAAGTCCCTTTAAATTGCTTCATGAAATTCAATATCTACATAATAATATTTGTTATATGAAATTAATCGTGTTTTTTTTACCATTACTTTAATTAAATATGTTTACTATTATTGATATGTAAGTAGAAGTCTAAGTTAATTACCTTTAACTTTTTAGTGATGCAAATTTGCAGATAACTGAATTTTCGGATTTCTTGAAATGATCCGTATACCTAAACGTTAAAATATCGACATTAAAAATCTATTTATTTAAATTAACGTATTCATTTTCAACTATTTGCTTAACAAAAGAAAAAACATCTTAAAACTAAAGATATTAAAGATTTAAAAAATGTGTAGATACTTACAGCAGAAGAAAGGGTAGAGATCATAAAGATGAAATAAAGCCACGTAGTTACACCGATAACTAAGAAACAAATAACTATTAAAGCATATATGATGCTCCATTTTCTAACTACATTGATGATACTAAATGAAAGAGCGTAGAACCAAATTATTGAATTATATATCAAAAATAATGAATTTTCACAATAATCGTTTAGATGTTGAATCTGTTCTGTTAATTCTGTGTGCTTTATAATTATTAATTCCAATTTTTTGTATACGAGAGGATCATTTTTAACGTGTTGTAACTCTTCAGATAATGCCAAGAAACGATGTTTAATAGTAGTCAGAATTAAGAAAAATATCGTGATAATAACAATAGCGTAACCAAACATGAGACAATTGTTGGTTACCATAAAGGTGGTACAGATAAGAGCCATTGTTTCTCCTTCTATTTTACTAATTTTAAAATATCTTTTTGTAATTATATGATACGAATTAATGACGACAAAGAAAATAATAATTATCGTTTGTATATTAAGGAAAGCTCTGATGAATCTTTTAATTATTTCTTTCTCTCCAACATAACTCGTTCGTTTTAATGTTAAAATAAGCAGTTTTCTACGGCAGATGGAAAATATGGCCGCTAACGTAAAGTGTATAATGAATGTATATCCTACAAAGATTATTTTATCTTCCGAAAATTCGTTAAACCACGATCCGCAGGGCATTCCAATGTTGCTGTTACGGAATAGCATTATAAGCATATGCATTATGGGTTTGATCCACAATATACATTCCAATATTATTGAGTATATTTTGAATGTTTTGGTTGATCTTACACTTAAATGAGCACATATTTCGAAACAATCGATTCCATAAAATCGAATAATTTCACCCAAAGGACTGATTGCGCATGAAAAACATATTACCTCTTGTTCCTCCATTCAGATATATTTTCACTATTCTGTTGGTCTTACAAGTATTGTTTGTTTCTGGTTATAGTATAACATTAATAATAGCGATTGCAATCTCGATTCAGATTGTGCTCTCATGTTTTATAACATTCTTTGTCAAGAAATTAAAATATTGCTTCTTATATAAAAGATTTAATAGTCTACTTTACTTTGATGTATGTTTAATAATTAATAAGATCAATAATGTTTTAATTATTCGAACATTGATATGTTGAAAGTAAATTGGCAAAAAATGAATTCCGAAAATCATAAATTCCTGAATATGATTTTGTTATATAAACATTATTTAATGTTATATCGATTTTTATAATAATGAAACAAGCTATTAGGACTATATAATGAAGCTTTATCTTAATGGATTTTAATTTAACAATTAACGCACTGAGGTAATAATACTTCGCTGTAGCATTACTTAGCGCGTATGAATAAATAAATAAATTATGAACTATCATAATTTTAATTTACTTCTAATGTCCTACACTTTGGAGCAAAGTATACTACTCTTTTTTATCCTGGCTACACATCAGCATTTATCCTAATTTCTTTTGTCTTAGACCAAATGTTTAATGATCAAATTGCCGAGACATCAGGATAATGCGTCAGCCATATCCAGATGTCTCGGGATTCCAAATCTGGACGAACAACCTCCATATATTTTTCGGAAGGTGAGAATGGTCGTCCCGAATATTTCGGGTCTCGTCCCTCACCACCCGTCTCTCCATTGTGGATCTGGCCGAACCCATAATGAGCTTGCTTAAAAAGGTCCTCTTAGTTCTCACAGGGCGGAAAGAGTAAAAAAAAATCGCAAAGCGGAAAAACCAGAGGGCGGAAAGGATCAGTAGTCTATATCTATGGATAAGGGAACGTTGCTTAATTAACCCAAAGACATTCTTATCTATATTTTTTATATTTTAGGATGTTTTTTTTAATCTCATAAATTTGTCAGTTTTAATTTATAGAACTTATAACAGAAATATTAAATATATATTTTTTTTATTACTTTTTAAAACACATTATCTTTTAGTCCAGAGAGAGAAGCGCCTCTAGTGGCAAACTGTGAAGGATTCGAAAAACTTTTCAATCTTGGCGGTAAATTTGACATGTGAGTAAAGTAAACTATTCGAAATTTCAATTTATAACGAATAATTTATAATGTTTTTAAATATTAAAGAATAAAAAGAATAATTATGGCCAAGAACAAACGTAAGACTGGATTGACTCCACGTCCTATTCGAACAAACGATCGTTCTTTTTCATCATCACCGAGGTTCGTTAATTCTTTTCAAATATAATTTTTATATTTATATCTTAATTAATTAAATTCCCAAACATTTTTTAACCTATTACAAAACTCAAGAATATTAAATTTTAAAATGAATACAAAATGTTTAGAAATTTATCTTTAATTATATCTAATTCAAGAATTTTTAAAATATTTTAAAAATTCTTGAATGTTAATTAAGTATATCTAATATGACAATTAGGTCATCCTACAGTTTATGTTGGTCAACATTGACTATATATATATAGATTATATAACATTGGTAACAATAAATAATCCTCGCTTCTGATGATGAAACTTTAATAATTTGTTAAACAAATGCTTTCCACCTTACCTGAGGTCTACTTCGGGTTATAGAATGATTCCAAAACCGGAATGCTAGGAAAAGAACGTTTTTAAGATTAAATTTAAAATATTACAAACATACAAAAAAAACAATATATTATTTACTGGCATGCTACACTCTCAAATTATAAGTACGCGAGGGTTGCATTATGTGTGTACGATGGACTCGCGTATTTATGACCGTTAAGTCTGTTTTTTTTGTATGTTTGAAATATTTAAAATTTAATCTTAAAAATGTGCTTTTCTTAACATTCCGGTTTCGGAATCGGTCTATAACCCGAAGCAGACCTCGGGTAAGGTGGAAAGCGTTTGTTTAATGAATTATTAAAGTTTTATCACCGGAAGTAAAGGTTATTTATTGTTATTATTAGTATTCGTGATTAAGTTAGAAGATATCTTTATATAACATTGGATACATAATCTAATATGTAATGCTGTAATCTGTAAATTGTTGTTAAATTGAAGTTCAATAAATAAAACAAGTTAAAATATTTTTGAAAAAATGTGGATAAATATTTTTGAATTACAATTTTTTTATTTTCTTAATTTTTAATTTATCATTTCAAAAATTAATATTTTAAAAATTACATAATACAGATTGTCTGAAAAAGAACTGATGGATTACAGAAACTCTTATTTACTTTAGGAAAATAGATACAACCATACGGTTTGTCCTAATTAGGGAGCAAACTCATCTTTGATACAACTCATAAACCATATTTCCTGAAAAGGGATGGTGGTGGGGTCAAACCAATATACACACTTGGACACATTAAGGAGGATTGGGTTTTGACTTATTTCCCGTTTTTTTGTGTTTTGTTTTTTAATGCATAGATTGCATACTATCTGAAAATGGTAAAGGTAAAAATATCCAATTTTTGGAAGTTTATCAGTATCACCTTTTTATTAAGCAATAAACAGGGAAAGTAGGAAAAATCAAGGATTTTCATTAGTGTTTGGAAAAAGTCAGGGAATTTGCCTGCTTGGCTGCCTTGTTGATTTTTTGCTCACAATATGATTGACTAAGTGTAGCTGTCTGCAGGCAGCAAGAAGTTATATGGTGCAATACAATTTATGAAAAAAAGTGCAAGATATTTTCAGAACCCAAAGTTTCTCCCAAGCATACACAAAATTTCTCCAAATATTTACAAAGTACAAAAAAATGATAGATAATTTTAATTTAAATGGTTTTACTTATAATTTTTTCATTTTAATAATTTTGATTGCATAACAAAACAATTTCTGGTTTTTTTTTCCTAGTTTATTAAAATTTTATAAAGTTCAGGAAATTTAATAAGAGATAAATTTAATAAATATACATGAATTATACAGGATTTTTAATGAATAACAAATAAATAATTGCCTTTTTTCAAAGCCATGTAGATTTATGGTTGTGAATTAAAATTAATAATAGAATAAATTACTTTAATTTAATAAAATATATGTATATGTATAACTGTTAATTAGAAAAAACTAATTAAAAAGTTGGAGAAGCAATACCATATGTGCATAATAAGTCAAATGCTAAATAACAACACACCACACCATGAAATACGTAATGACGAACGCAGAACCAATAATCGGTGTGAAGAAAACCCCACCAGTTATTGGTTCTGTGTTCCGTAATAATGGAAAGGACCTACCTGGCAGATGCAATAGGGACCTTCTGTATATTGGGGCCACTAAACTTTCTATGAGAACCAGAATGCAAGAACATTTCTCAGACATGCAATATGCTAGAACTTCCACAGCCCTCTCTGTGAGGACCCGAACAGGGGTCGACTGAGAGGTCCGAATTATGGGTTCGATCGAAAATAAAGAGCTCCTTTTCAGACGATAAGGAAACGGATTAGGTGTCTCGATTGAACAATGCAATTGTTTTTTTTCGGAAAATTAGTTAAACAATGGAAACGGAGAAATTCGAGGAAAACGCGACGAGAGAGAGGATCATATTCAGTCGCTATGTTAACCTCTCCCGCGCCCTCCATTAGGTTTCGAATTGTCACCAGGTGACAATGAGAGACCAATGGAGAGGCGACTGCTGTAAAAAAATCTATAAATTTGTGCGACTCAAGAGACGAAGGTTCTTGGTTCGTAGTTTTTGGTTCTTGGTGTTTGGATACGTAGTGTGTCGTCTCATGGACGGTCGTGCTCCAGATCTTAGAAAAAAAAGGACATTTTGGAACATCGTGGAAGCATCGTTCTCTGGGTGCTCCTAGCAATCGACAGATTCGTCGGATCGTCCGCGAGAAGCCGCCGAAAGCCGTAATCAACGCCCCGGGGCCCACCGAGTGTTTCACCGACAGCGTCCATCCACTAGTGACGAAAACCGACTTTTACGAACTTTGTTTCGAACTTTATCCATGCGCTTTGGGGTGCTACCTCGTCTAACAAGTACTTTGTAAGGAAAATTTCTATGTTTAATAAACGGTTACATGGTAAACCTGTCTCAGGCAGTCAGTCTGCGCCCACACGACAGAAAGAACCGCTCGGCTGTCGAGAAACCTTCACCCTAATCGGCTAGCCTCACATCTCTACCTATAAAGCAGATCTGGAAATTGTAGCGGACTTCATGCAGGCCAAACTTCTCACAATATTCCAGATGGATGGAGGTCATAGAAACCTTTAAAGCTAATTTTGAGTCATCTTATATGAATTTTAAGGAGGAAATGATTATGTCGATGGCCTGGCAGTCTCTACTTGATACAATCGTATAGTTGTTGGTTGAATCTGTTTTGTGCAGGACAACACGTGCAGATTTAAATTTTTATACTCATAGTTCAAATTATGTTTCTTTCAAAAAACGCTTTTATGTTTCAACATGACATTCTATCTGGTAACTGTTATAATGCTGAAGAACTCAGGAGTTAGAAAACATTTGTCTTGAGATAATTTTTTTGTTTTTTTCACACTAGTGTGTTCATCATTAAGTCAAATGCTGTTTTATTTTGTCAATGTGCAATACTGTAAGGGATGTGAGGGTCAGGAATTTGTACAAAGTTGGTCAGGGGAAATTAGGGAATTTAAAAGAAAAATGTGAGTAGGAACCCTAAATAAAGTTTCATTTTTCTCCCTATAAAAGTTACAATGCTCTCTTTATTTTCACAGGAGAAGAGAAAAGACATGAGATTTTTTGTAGAAGGTAGCTGCTGGTACACAAAATGCCATCGAAAAGTGGGGAGGGAGACCAATAAATTCCCAAATTTAGGGCAAGTAGTGGCCCTTTAAGAAATTTCAATAAGTGCACTGTGTGTTACTCTCACAATATTGAGACAATATTCAATCTTAAAATGTTTGGTCTCCCTCCCCACTTTTCGATGGCATTTTGTGTACCAGCAGCTATAGATCATCATTTCCTCCTTAAAATTTATATAAGATGACTCAAAATTAGCTTTAAAGGTTTCTATGGCCTCCATCCATCTGGGATATTGTGAGATGTTTGGCCTGCATGAAGTCCGCCACAATTTCCAGATCTGCTTTATAGGTAGAGAGGGCTGTGGAAGTTCTAGCATATTGCATGTCTGAGAAATGTTCTTGCATTCTGGTTCTCATAGAAAGTTTAGTGGCCCCAAAATACAGAAGGTCCCTATTGCATCTGCCAGGTAGGTCTGGGTCCTTTCCATTATTACGGAACACAGAACCAATAACTGGTGGGGTTTTCTTCACACCGATTATTGGTTCTGCGTTCGTCATTACGTATTTCATGGTGTGGTGTGTTGTTATTTAGCATTTGACTTATTATGCACATATGGTATTGCTTCTCCAACTTTTTAATTAGTTTTTTCTAATTAACAGTTTTATATATATATATTTTATTTGCAGAATTATTAAAACTAAAAATAAAATGTTTTATTAAATTAAAGTGGTTTATTCTGTTATTAATTTTAATTCACAACCATAAATCTACATGGCTTTGAAAAAAAGGCAATTATTTATTTATTATTCATTAAAAATCCTGTATAATTCATGTATATTTATTAAATTTATCTTATTAAATTTCCTGAACTTTATAAAATTTTAATAAACTAGAAAAAAAAACCAGAAATTGTTTTGTTATGCAATCAAAATTATTAAAATAGACTATAGCTGCTATAGCTATAGAGACCAATAAATTCCCAAATTTAGGGCAAGTAGTGGCCCTTTAAGAAATTTCAATAAGTGCACTATGTGTTACTCTCACAATATTGAGACAATATTTAATCTTAAAATGTTGTATAATTAGTCTTGAGTAATAGCATTAAAAGAATGCATTATAAATTCATTTTTTTAATGTTTCAATATCTGTAACAGATCTTTGATAAACCAGGCCATTCACATAACCCCACAAGAAAAAATTCAAACAGAGCAGGGTGAAAATAATATTGGTTTAGTTTGTCCTATTCATCTGTTAGGAAAAACTGCAATAACAGTAGCATCCTGTGTTTTTTTGTAATGCAAAAACAAATAATTTTATATTTTGCTGAGTGTAACTGTAAACCCTGTGTTGATCTGTTTTTCTTCAATACATAATACTTTTCATTATCTGACAATTCTTTTTTGGACACACTGTATTTAGTTAATTTGAACTTACATGAATGAATTTTGATCTAAAAATATTTATTAATTTAATTTAGTTTATCCACATTCATTATTGAGATTAAATTAATTAGCCTAATAAATATGGCTATAATAAATTGAAATTGGGGATGAGAAACAAACAGATGAAATTTTTTACAACATAGTCTTTAATTACTTACAATCAAATTTTAGAATGCATTTAAGGTACCAAAACTCCTCACCAGCCTACATACATCCATGCAGTATAAACACAAACCCATCAATAAATCTCAACACAAATAGCAGTTCCAAACTAAAAATTCTTTTGTGTAAATACGGTGCACTGTTTACATAATATAAAACCAATACATTACAATACAGTAGACCACCCCTGACATGGGTTCATATAACACGGCAAAAAAATTGCGATCATGTTCGTATAACATGTTAAAAGAGACTCGTATAACACGATAAAAGAATGAGACAGATTGTCGTGTCACAACAGGATTGGTTGAATCTGAACCAATAGTGGATGAGCAGCCAAACTACTTGCCACTGTCCAGCGCCACGCGTATATACAGAGAGTTTAGGCGGGAAAGTTGAATTTACTATCGTCTGTACAGTATATAAATTAGGTACTGTCAGTCTAATACTATAATTTTTACATTGTCTAAAATTTTGTCTTTAGTCATCAGAATAACTTATCAGGAAACGCGTCCGCCGTTCGATGAGCCACTCTGTGACAAAAACAAGCTTAAGCAATGGCATCATCAAACGGTGCACACTCGGTAAGTAATCCTACAATTTTTTGTTTATAGCATACTTTATATGGATTGTCCCAAAAAATTATATGTGTTTTGGAAATGTTGAGTCAAATTAGTCTAGAATCAGTTAATTTTATGGAAGAAAACCTTTAAAACAACCATAGCCCCCAAACTGCACACATGCTGGGATGTGATTGGCTCATATATTTAAGTGACTTGTACAACACGGAATTCATATAACATGGAATGTATCTATCATGTTTTAGGGGGTCTACTGTATACTAAAAAATTAAATAAGTACCAAACAATAAAATTTTCAATGATGAACTATATTCTATCCAGAACTGGTAAATTCCATTCATTTTTTCTCTTTCCAAATTCAAATAAATAACACCACTGTTAACAATAATTTACTATTAATTATGTTACAGATTTTAAAGAACAAATCAAATCCATGCACTTACGTTATTACAAATTAGTTTTCCCTTAAATATCTTTACATTAGGAAAAGTACCACTCAATTCATTTCATAAACCTCTGTTATTAAAAGAATAAACTATCTAAACCAAATCATACAAATATAATATAAATTTAAAGCATACTTAACATTACTTTTTATTGTTTTATTTTTCTTTTCACTCACAACACAATGTCACTTTCACTTCAATATCAATTTTGCCTCAATCTCAATCTTTAATATGATCATCATCTCCATCCCTCATGTAACTTCAGTCCCATGCTATTATTTATTCTATCATTTTCAGGTACTTTCAAGATTTCAGTATGTTCTTGTAATTTTCTTTTTATTTGATTGTTTTCTATCTCACTACTACTGATATTGGGCACGGTTCTCAATGCTCTTATGGCCACACGGACACAATACTATGCTGAAACAGGTCACTATCTTCACAAACATCAGCATGGATTTAGGAAATATAATAATTTGTAAATAGCAATTTAGTTTCTTTATCATTGCATAAATAATGTTTTGTTTAGTTTTGTTATTAAGTTATTTTATTAATTTATTAGTCCTTGCTTTACTAATTTTCAATATACAGTTCAATAATAAAGTCCCTCTGTAGTGGGCCATGCTCATGTGGTGACATCGTAACATACTTTAACTTTTTTTGATGTGTGGTCTGCCTGTGACATTCTTACTTCATTCCTGGAAGCTTCTTCCATTTTTTCTCTCAATGAAGAGGGACTTTACAGTTGCACTGTAATATAATATACTTGCATTGATTGCACTTTTAATATTTTACAATTGTATCAAATAATAACAATAATAGTTGTTGTTATTTTTTTGTTTTCAAGAGCTTTCAGAGAATCTGTCATAAAAATCAGAAAATGTAAAACATGTTCTGTTTTTATTAATAACTAAAAAATGATTTTTTTTCCAGTTTTATCCATGTCTTTAAGCAAGTTTTCTATTATAAAACCTTGCTTTAGATTAATATATTTTTCAGATAAAAATTGTTAATGAGAAACTTTCCTTAAATGATTTTAAATTATCAAAAATATTATATTTTATAAATTAATTATTTTTCATTTAATATAATAATCTTTAGTTTTGACTTTTATTCTAATATATTATTTAAAGTATTTGGAAGTAAAGATTAGTATAGTTAATATATATTTTACTTTCTGTAATGAGTAAAAATAAAAAATAGTAATAATAGTCTCTTTTGATCTTCCTATGAAAGATTCTAGAAGCTTTGTAGCTGCCTTGTTAAATATAGAAATTTACCTAATTGTAATTTTTTGCAATACAGTACAAAATTTAAGTTTTTGGTGAAATTAAGCACACACACATACACACTTCTGTTTATTAATATTTACAACTAGCAGATGAGCCCAGCGTTGCTTGGACAAAAAGTAACAATAGCGAAGATTAAGATTATTAGATTATATCCAATCTTATCCATTTTCAGCGGGTGCATGAATTAAATTCCCTCTTTTGAGACTAATTGCTGTAAAGAATTTTTAGATGGTCTAAAAATGTGTTTGATTTTCTGAAAAAACAGAAAAATCACATCTAAAATAGTACAGTAGAAGTTGATCTTCAGGGTAAGCCGTAATCCTCTCCCTCTCCCCCACTGGGGGAATATCGAAAAATCCGTTCTTAATGTGCAATCTCATGACGTGTCCTAACTGTTTTCCAAATTTCAACTTTCAACTCCTAACTGTTTGCTCTTGGCAATGATGAATCAACTAGGACATGTAATTTTATATATATAGATATACTTAACTTATTGTGATCACTGTATTGTTATCAGTCATTTAATGTAATCATAATTTACATGTCTCAAAACACACTTTAAAATACACTTATAAAATTTGGTTGATTATAATCAGAATTCAGGTATAGTTTTCACTTTAAGTAGGCATTTTATGGCATATTTTTATAATTTTTATTCTTTGCCCATCTATAATTAAAACTTAAACTTTGTGGACAGAAATCTCAAAAGTTTTTAATAAGTTTTCAATTATATTATAAACAAATTTATTTCATATACTTTTCAAATAGACTGTAATCTGTACAAATTTTGAAATTCATTCTTATGTAATTTTATTATATAAAGATTTTTTTAATGTTTCAAGGAAAAATTACTTACCAGTATTTAGTAAAAGAAATTAATATTTTTTCTAGCTCCAGTTCAAAATACTGTAGTGAACTTTTTATTAGATCTTAGTTTTATTGTAGAAATAAATATTAATTTCCATGTGTTTCAAATACATGCACTATTTTGAACACATTTGTAAATTGTAATTGAAATGAGAAATTAAAATTTTTTTTTGCAATTGCCTGGAAAGCTGATTTGGATAATATACATACCGTTTATGTAAAGTCATTCATCATCCTTTACCCAGCCATTGCATTGGTGATTTGCTTCATCATCATCAATCTCCATGTTCTTCATTCTTACATTATGGTCACAAACTATGGATAATGTCAATAAATTATACTTTGTTTCATCCTGTTTCTTACTGTTCTATGCCCTAATATAACGACTTCACTGATTACTATATTCTCATATCTGTGTAATTTTTGTTTTCAGGTTATTTTTAACACAGTTTTATTGAACATTTCTGAATTGTTTCTACATATGTACTTTTTCATGTAGAAATTTATTAAAGCAACTTTGTATAAAACAAACTATATATTATTACATATATGAGTATTAAAATTAACTATATGTATTTTTAATGTTTTTGGTACTCAAAATTAGATCAATCAGTAGCACTTCAAACAGAAGTCCTCAGTACAAGCATATGAAAAAGCCAATGCGTAAGAAACGTCGCTATCGTCCTGGTGTTAGAGCAATAATGGAAATAAGAAAATATCAGAAGAGTTCTGTAAGTATTTTTGTGATGAAATTTTGTCCATGTATATTAAAAAGTAATGAATAATATAGATATTTTATGCAAAACTCAATTTATTCTACATTATTAGTTGTGTTTTATTTTAATCTAAATGGTAATCAGAAACATAATCTTGCACTTTTTTACATTTACTAGAATCTTCTTATTAGAAAACTGCCATTTATTCGATTGGTGAGAGAAATTACTGCCGAATTAACGGGAATTTTTTATTACTGGGCCAGCCAAGCACTTCTAGCTCTTCAAGAAGCTGCAGAAAGTTATCTTGTCAATTTGTTTGAAGATTCATACTTATGCTCTTTGCATGCTAAACGAGTCACATTGATGCAGGCAGATATACGTTTAGCCAGAAGAATTCGTGGACGTGCACAATTATGAAACAACAGAAATGTTTTTAAAATATCAGTGTTCAAGCAAAACCTTACTATACTTCATTTACAGACTTACTACTAATTGAAATCTAGCAATTTTTTTAAAAAATCAATACATTTGATACAAGTTGTATGGAAACATTTTCAGTGAAATTATCTTGAATTGAAAGTTCATATGGTCCACATGTACTAATACTCCAGATATCTATTAATTTTAATTAATGTTTCAACTGTTTATTACATTAAAAATGTATTCTGTAAAAGCTTGATTTTAATATTAATTAAATATGTAAAAATATATAAATGTATAGAAGCTATAACCCATAAATACATGCATGTTTTATCATGGTCTTGAAATCATCTTCCATTGTAAATAGTTCAGTAGAATTTATCAGTTTTTCTGCCTATTCATCTATTATTATATTATAATCTACATCATTGTAAGCATTGTTTTGATACATGGTTGGGAATATTATGGTATGTATTGTATTTTGAACAATATTTTAAAATATGTATAACGTGTGTTTATTCTTAAATTTGAAATATTGAATTGTATCATATAATAAAAGTGCATTTATTTTAAATGTGATTGTTAAAGTAGTGATAAAAATTGGGTGTCGAAGAATAATTACAAAATGCATGCATACAAAACATTTTTACGTGCATACAAAACGTTTTTACAAAAACATAAAGTTCTGAAGGTAAGAAACCAAAGAGCAGCAAAACAGATTTTCCTCAAAGCTTAGTAGTGCTACCCCGCATTCTAACGTTATTTGAAGGGCTGTGTTTATCGGATATTTTTTGGATTCGAACACACTATACAAATGTTGCCACTACTTCTCGAAACACCCTGTATACGTAGCGTACTGAGTAATATCGGTTAAGAACATCCCTTCCACTTAACTGCTAAAATTAAGCACTTTTTTTGCAATTAATATTAGTAATTTATTATATTAAATGTTAATAACGAACAAATTAAATTATTTCTGTCATAAAATTTCAGCGAAATATCAGCAAATACCTCGTATATCTGATTTTATATTCAAAACTTCAGAGGTTTTTTCAGGGAGTTTAGAAGATTCTTTGCAGTTTACTTGGCAACAGAATACAGTACTGTATATGCAAATACATGTTCTTTTACCATCCAATTGTATGAAGGAGTTTTGTTATTAAAATGCCAATATCTAAATTAATAATTATGATCAAATATTGAGTATCAAAAAAGTGATAGTGAAATTGATAAACAATATTGAAATGTAGCATGTTCCTATTTCAAAAGATTTTTTTTAAAGTGTTCATTGAATTATTCAAACAAAAAACATTTACCATCAGCATTTACTTATTTTGATAATAGACGAATACAGTCAAACCATGGTTTTTGAACTTAATTCATTCCTAAAAGTTCGAAAATTGATTTATTCTCAAACCGAAACAAATTTTCCCATAAGACAATATAATACGGATTAATCCATTTCCGATACCCAAAACAATCTTTTTGTAAATCTTTTTAGTTGTGTTTCATGCTTAAAAATTCCTACAAATACAATATAATATAATAATATTTTTACCTATATCTATATCCATATATTACGCGAATGTCAAGTAATATGATTTTTATTAATTTAATTTAAATTCAATTGCATACCGATAAACGGAAGGTAGTATCTTATCCGCATACACATTGTAATATAATTTGAATAGCAACGTCATCGATGGTTGGTGTGGTGACATCTAATGGCTCAAAGTGATCTGGGCACCACTAACTTCTAAATCGGTAACCCGTTGTTGATTGGTTGGGTCTTCGACTTTTTTTAACACAGGAAGTTGGAGTTTACCATCTGTGTCTCTCTAATCTGTGGCTGGCTCTTACCAATCTACTTGGTAAGAGGCAACCGGGGCAAATATGGCATTGAAATTTTTGTTCGAAAAGCGAGGCGTTTGAAACCTGCGGTCTGAATGTACTGGTAAAATTGTTTACATTAATATAATTTAATTTTTTTATTAGATTAATAATGTTTAATGTTTTCTTCTTGGTTACTTGGAATTTTTTTCCTTTTTTGGTTGTTTGCTAACATACATGTTTTATCATGTAAATGGAGAATAAACAGTTTAATTTTAATAAACACAATGGTCAGATAATAAAATATAAAAATATTCACAAATTATAAAAACAATAAAAGTCTTCATATTCTGTCCTTCACACATCAAAAATATAAAGACTTATGGTTTAATGATGCTTATTTTCACATTTAGTGCAAGAATAAATAACCAAATTTTATAAATTCTGAGATTCTCAACAACTGAACAGACTACATTTTAGGTTTTCATATTTTTTCACGCTTGTTACACTCTAATTACTTTAGATATTTGCCCACCAGTGGCCAAGCGGTCTTCATACGCTGAACACTGGGAGTTCAGTCGTGGGTTAGCGCTTCTCTTGGACGGTTTGGCCACATGGAGTTTTCTGGATTTTCTCCACGTCTGTAACACCTAAATAGGAGCCAGTTTCCCTTAAAAAGACCTCCCGAAGGCATCCCCCTAGACAGATCACTTAAGTGTTTAGGCAAATAGCCCAAGTGTTGCGTTGCCGTATCTTAACAAACAAACTTTAGATATTTATAGCCCTGCGTTAGTGCACTGAATTTTTTTTCAGCATTAGTGCAGTGGGGTGTTTGTCCATCCCCTCATTTTTTTGGTCCATAAATCATGTAAGTAAAAATTCATAAAGTTTTACTCATTTATTTGGTAAAGGCATGTGTCATTGTACATATGATTATATTCAGGTATGATTACATGTTGTATTAGTACATAAATCCATGAAAATAAAAAACAACATTTATCAAAACTCATTACATTAGATATTATTAAACCAATAGTAAAAATCTAAATTGTTTTTAAGCATTTTTGTCACTCTTATTCATTAGCTGACATTGTACTTTGGCACTCAATGCAAATGACAAGAAGCTTGCTATGTTTGGTATTTTCTCAGTGTGTTTATCAAAGTCAGCTGTTTTGAATTTGTAAAGGAATAAAACTAATTAAAATAAACTTATAATAATCAATGTGAATAAAAATAATTTATCTATATTATAAATAATAAATGTGATCACATTATAGTTATTCTAAAAATAAAAAACACTAGTTAAATATTTATAAAATTTAAAAAAAAAAACGTAACTGATACTGTGGGGTGTTTGGACACCCCATTGAGAACTGTAGTCTTTCTCTTACTGGAATTTCTGCAACATCGTAGTAATTTCTGAGCATGCTCTATACATAAAATCATGAAGCTACTGAAGAGGACACAAATATTTCTTGCGAAATCTATGAATAGTGCAACTTTTAAAACGTTGGGAGTGGCGAAACACCCCACTGCACTAGCCCAGGGATAGGGAATGAGAAAAGGTTGAAGAAGTGTTTGAGTGGCTGTGATAACCTAGGTTTGAATCCTGGTCATGGCACTTCTTTTTTCAATTAACATTAGTAATTTATTATTTTAAACATTAATAACCAACAAATAAAACTTATTCAATAGAAATGTGATTTATAAAATACAGCATGTAGAAACGGATTACTATATTATTTGTATTTTATAAATCATATTTCTATCGAATAACAGTTTTATTTGTTGGTTATTAATGTTTAAAATAATAAATTACTAATGTTAATTGAAAAAAGAAGTGCCATGACCAGGATTCAAACCTAGGTTATCACAGCCACTCAAACACTTCTTCAAACTTTTCTCATTCCCTATAAATTCTAAAGTAATTAAAGTGTAACAAGCGTAAAATATATGAAAACCTAAAAAGTAGTCTGTTCAGTTGTTGAGAATCTAAGAATTTATGCAATTTGGTCATTTATTCTTGCACTAATTATGAAAATAAGCAGCATTAAACCATAAAGTCTTTATATTTTTGATGTGTGAAGGCTTTTATTGTTTTTTTAATTTGTGAATATTTTTATATTTTATTATCTGACCATTGTGTTTATTAAAATTAAACTGTTTATTCTCCTATTTTTTAAAAAATATTCTTTTCGCCCTGTGGGCACTAAGAGCAGCAGGCCCATTCTGGGTTCGGCCAGAGCCACAATGGGGCAACCGGGTGGTGAGGGACGGGGCCCTACATATCCGAACAAACCATCTCCGAAAGATTCCTGGGAATTCCTTGACCCGTCCGGATTCGTTCCCGGGTCCCCAGAGCTGTTGGTTGCCACCTTGACTGCTCGGCCATCCGGCCATTTACAATACATGATATGCTAGCAAGCGACCAAAAAAGAAAAAAAGTTCTAAGTATCCAAGAAGAAAAAAATAAACATTATTAATCTAATAAAAAANTAATTCATGTATATTTATTAAATTTATCTTATTAAATTTCCTGAACTTTATAAAATTTTAATAAACTAGAAAAAAAAACCAGAAATTGTTTTGTTATGCAATCAAAATTATTAAAATAGACTATAGCTGCTATAGCTATAGAGACCAATAAATTCCCAAATTTAGGGCAAGTAGTGGCCCTTTAAGAAATTTCAATAAGTGCACTATGTGTTACTCTCACAATATTGAGACAATATTTAATCTTAAAATGTTGTATAATTAGTCTTGAGTAATAGCATTAAAAGAATGCATTATAAATTCATTTTTTTAATGTTTCAATATCTGTAACAGATCTTTGATAAACCAGGCCATTCACATAACCCCACAAGAAAAAATTCAAACAGAGCAGGGTGAAAATAATATTGGTTTAGTTTGTCCTATTCATCTGTTAGGAAAAACTGCAATAACAGTAGCACCCTGTGTTTTTTTGTAATGCAAAAACAAATAATTTTATATTTTGCTGAGTGTAACTGTAAACCCTGTGTTGATCTGTTTTTCTTCAATACATAATACTTTTCATTATCTGACAATTCTTTTTTGGACACACTGTATTTAGTTAATTTGAACTTACATGAATGAATTTTGATCTAAAAATATTTATTAATTTAATTTAGTTTATCCACATTCATTATTGAGATTAAATTAATTAGCCTAATAAATATGGCTATAATAAATTGAAATTGGGGATGAGAAACAAACAGATGAAATTTTTTACAACATAGTCTTTAATTACTTACAATCAAATTTTAGAATGCATTTAAGGTACCAAAACTCCTCACCAGCCTACATACATCCATGCAGTATAAACACAAACCCATCAATAAATCTCAACACAAATAGCAGTTCCAAACTAAAAATTCTTTTGTGTAAATACGGTGCACTGTTTACATAATATAAAACCAATACATTACAATACAGTAGACCACCCCTGACATGGGTTCATATAACACGGCAAAAAAATTGCGATCATGTTCGTATAACATGTTAAAAGAGACTCGTATAACACGATAAAAGAATGAGACAGATTGTCGTGTCACAACAGGATTGGTTGAATCTGAACCAATAGTGGATGAGCAGCCAAACTACTTGCCACTGTCCAGCGCCACGCGTATATACAGAGAGTTTAGGCGGGAAAGTTGAATTTACTATCGTCTGTACAGTATATAAATTAGGTACTGTCAGTCTAATACTATAATTTTTACATTGTCTAAAATTTTGTCTTTAGTCATCAGAATAACTTATCAGGAAACGCGTCCGCCGTTCGATGAGCCACTCTGTGACAAAAACAAGCTTAAGCAATGGCATCATCAAACGGTGCACACTCGGTAAGTAATCCTACAATTTTTTGTTTATAGCATACTTTATATGGATTGTCCCAAAAAATTATATGTGTTTTGGAAATGTTGAGTCAAATTAGTCTAGAATCAGTTAATTTTATGGAAGAAAACCTTTAAAACAACCATAGCCCCCAAACTGCACACATGCTGGGATGTGATTGGCTCATATATTTAAGTGACTTGTACAACACGGAATTCATATAACATGGAATGTATCTATCATGTTTTAGGGGGTCTACTGTATACTAAAAAATTAAATAAGTACCAAACAATAAAATTTTCAATGATGAACTATATTCTATCCAGAACTGGTAAATTCCATTCATTTTTTCTCTTTCCAAATTCAAATAAATAACACCACTGTTAACAATAATTTACTATTAATTATGTTACAGATTTTAAAGAACAAATCAAATCCATGCACTTACGTTATTACAAATTAGTTTTCCCTTAAATATCTTTACATTAGGAAAAGTACCACTCAATTCATTTCATAAACCTCTGTTATTAAAAGAATAAACTATCTAAACCAAATCATACAAATATAATATAAATTTAAAGCATACTTAACATTACTTTTTATTGTTTTATTTTTCTTTTCACTCACAACACAATGTCACTTTCACTTCAATATCAATTTTGCCTCAATCTCAATCTTTAATATGATCATCATCTCCATCCCTCATGTAACTTCAGTCCCATGCTATTATTTATTCTATCATTTTCAGGTACTTTCAAGATTTCAGTATGTTCTTGTAATTTTCTTTTTATTTGATTGTTTTCTATCTCACTACTACTGATATTGGGCACGGTTCTCAATGCTCTTATGGCCACACGGACACAATACTATGCTGAAACAGGTCACTATCTTCACAAACATCAGCATGGATTTAGGAAATATAATAATTTGTAAATAGCAATTTAGTTTCTTTATCATTGCATAAATAATGTTTTGTTTAGTTTTGTTATTAAGTTATTTTATTAATTTATTAGTCCTTGCTTTACTAATTTTCAATATACAGTTCAATAATAAAGTCCCTCTGTAGTGGGCCATGCTCATGTGGTGACATCGTAACATACTTTAACTTTTTTTGATGTGTGGTCTGCCTGTGACATTCTTACTTCATTCCTGGAAGCTTCTTCCATTTTTTCTCTCAATGAAGAGGGACTTTACAGTTGCACTGTAATATAATATACTTGCATTGATTGCACTTTTAATATTTTACAATTGTATCAAATAATAACAATAATAGTTGTTGTTATTTTTTTGTTTTCAAGAGCTTTCAGAGAATCTGTCATAAAAATCAGAAAATGTAAAACATGTTCTGTTTTTATTAATAACTAAAAAATGATTTTTTTTCCAGTTTTATCCATGTCTTTAAGCAAGTTTTCTATTATAAAACCTTGCTTTAGATTAATATATTTTTCAGATAAAAATTGTTAATGAGAAACTTTCCTTAAATGATTTTAAATTATCAAAAATATTATATTTTATAAATTAATTATTTTTCATTTAATATAATAATCTTTAGTTTTGACTTTTATTCTAATATATTATTTAAAGTATTTGGAAGTAAAGATTAGTATAGTTAATATATATTTTACTTTCTGTAATGAGTAAAAATAAAAAATAGTAATAATAGTCTCTTTTGATCTTCCTATGAAAGATTCTAGAAGCTTTGTAGCTGCCTTGTTAAATATAGAAATTTACCTAATTGTAATTTTTTGCAATACAGTACAAAATTTAAGTTTTTGGTGAAATTAAGCACACACACATACACACTTCTGTTTATTAATATTTACAACTAGCAGATGAGCCCAGCGTTGCTTGGACAAAAAGTAACAATAGCGAAGATTAAGATTATTAGATTATATCCAATCTTATCCATTTTCAGCGGGTGCATGAATTAAATTCCCTCTTTTGAGACTAATTGCTGTAAAGAATTTTTAGATGGTCTAAAAATGTGTTTGATTTTCTGAAAAAACAGAAAAATCACATCTAAAATAGTACAGTAGAAGTTGATCTTCAGGGTAAGCCGTAATCCTCTCCCTCTCCCCCACTGGGGGAATATCGAAAAATCCGTTCTTAATGTGCAATCTCATGACGTGTCCTAACTGTTTTCCAAATTTCAACTTTCAACTCCTAACTGTTTGCTCTTGGCAATGATGAATCAACTAGGACATGTAATTTTATATATATAGATATACTTAACTTATTGTGATCACTGTATTGTTATCAGTCATTTAATGTAATCATAATTTACATGTCTCAAAACACACTTTAAAATACACTTATAAAATTTGGTTGATTATAATCAGAATTCAGGTATAGTTTTCACTTTAAGNTAATAAATTAATCTATAATACATATTTAAAGTCTTAAAACAACATTTTCTAAATACTTAATTATTAAAAAAATTTTTAAATTAATTACTTTATTATTTATATATTAAATTTCTAATTAGCTAATATTGAGAGATAGAAAATTACGAAAATTCAATTTAAAATTCTTGAAATTCTACTGAAAAATCTTAAGATTTTCATAAACTTCAGAATGATAAAATGATTTGTATTAAAATTTAAATATTCTTCTTGTAAAAGGACGTAGAAATCTTATAAATTTATAGAAAAAACTCTGATTATTAAATTAATGTTAACAAATAAAAATATGAATTTCATACACTAGAATTTGTAGAATATTTATTAAGGTTTAAAAATAAAAATTAGTTGTAATATAAACAATTTCAAATTCATTGAAAATAAACACGAATAAAAGAAATTTCTCTAAAAAAAATCCTCGGTTTTTCAGAGAAATTTCTTATAAAATCTTATAAATAAATATAAGAAAACGTTCCTAAATTTCTTAGATTTATTTTTAAAAATAAATGTAATTTCTCCCGAAAGAATTAAACTATTTGAAACTATCTTATTCCTCAAAAAAATAAAAAATAAAAAATAAAAATTCTGTTAAACAGCCAATAAGTAATTATCAGATTATCACATGAATACGGTTATCAAAATCGTCCTTGATATAGAGTACGTCAGCTGATTATTCTCACCATTCTTGCGCGGTCGTTCTGTAGAATTGTTGCCACTCAAGGCTAATCTTTCCTTTCTGCATACAGACTGCCAGGAATCATCCACGCATCTCCCTACTCTACCTAACAATGATTGCAATAATCTTATTCCTGCTAATTACATTTACTTTAGGACAAACTACTGAAAATGTAACTGAAACTGGTAAGATTGGTATGTACTTATTTTAATTATATTATTATAAGTAATATAGAATAAACTAATTAAAAGTTTTATACTCCAAATTTTATCTTTTCATCTTCAGCATCATTCGCCGTTTTCTCAATCGTTGGAAAAATTCCTCAAATGTCGTTGGAATTTGATGCAGAGTGGAATAGATGGATTATCTTGTTGAAAGATAATGTTTTCTAAACGATTTTAACGTTACAGTTCAAGGACAAAGGAATATTCTGTAGCATTACAGAATATTTCTTTGTCCTTGTAGCGTTACAAGGTAACGTTTACCGTTTACAGTTGCCTATTCAAAAAAAAAAAGAACCAAAATAAGTGTCAGATATTTAATTTGAAATTATATAAAAATAAAAATATCTTCAAGAACCATACTTTAAAATATTTTTCATTTTGCACAGTTATTATACGTACTTCTAAAGATTTTACCGTTTAAATTTGAACATGGACTTCATAAATATCCTTCATTTATTCAGTATAAATGTTAGTTCAAGCGATTATTTCCTATAAAATAGCCTATATATGTATATATCTTATATATAATAAAATTACATTATATAACTATATAAATGTCGCTGCTGTATTATATTTTGTAACCTGTACAATATACATTACATTATATCAGATTATATTATTAAAATCATAGGATAATTTCTCAAAATATTGTAATATAGTATTTAAACAATGATAATGCTTACTTGTTAATAGAATATTTAATTCACTTCATTATGGACATTAGAATAAGTTTGTGTGCAAATTTTTTATAGATAGGTCCAGAGGAGGATTATCAGAGAACACATATCTTTCTCACTTAAGGTCTTATATATTAAGGTCACTTAGTTTATAGAGCCCTTTGAATTATTTATTATAATTAAAGCAAAAAAAAATAGTTTCCAAAAATTTATTTATGCTGATATTAGTATTGGAAATCGTAATTTTCTTCATCAGTATATCTGGTAGGCCATCTGTATCTCAAATTTCAGGTTTAGAAAATAACTTCCAAATTGCATCATTTCGGATTAGAAAGGATCTATTCTAAATACATAAACTTCATCAATTATGTAAAATATGCTTCCCTATCTATGTAATAAGTCAGTAGTATAAAATAGTCAGTAAATTACCATGTTTTTTTGTTTTCTGAGGGTTTAAAATTATATTTTAAGATTTCAGAAAAAACATAAATGACTATAAATGACTTTAACACGAGTCATGATTGATGAGTATTATCTCTTATTAATTAAATTAATTCATTATCTTTATTCAAACTATCGATTAGGAAAATAAATCAAGTGTTAAATGAGTTGTATCATCGGTCTTGAAA
>NW_019386413.1:0-26810 GCF_000671375.1 Centruroides sculpturatus | reverse complement strand
AGCCGCCCATTTTTTTAGAATTTTTAATTAAGCATAAAAAATACTTAAAACTGAAAAAAAACGAAAGAAATGCGTTAATTTTGAAGAAAAAGCTTCAAAGTCTAAGTTTTTTTGTCTGGCCTTTCTGCGAAATTTAACACCGATGAGTTATTGTTTACACAGCTGGATGACCTTGAACACAGCTGGAGTCGGATTTCCCGGGACATTCTCATAGACATCGCAGGAGGACAAGGGTTTGAAGTAGGGTGACTTCAATCTGGCGGTATATTTTTAAATATTTTTAAAAAATTATAATTTTTATTGAGATTTCCGACCCCCCCTAATTAATTAAACTTCTATATAATAAAATCTATTAATTAAAAAAATTAAAAAACTATCGGAGGTCGTTTTTGACATCAGAAACTAGCTTTAAATAACTTTACCGAAGGAAAATCCGTGCGCTAGAACTTTAGAATGATGAATTAAATTTGATTAAAAAATCCCATTAAAAAACAATTAAGCCTTAATCGAGCCTTATCAAAGGCTACTTAAAATCGCGATAAAATTTTTTCGCGCGGGCAAAAATTTGTGGACCAAAAAAAACATTCCAAAAATTGAAAAAAAAATTGTCAGAAGTGGCTTTAACGACCGAGTTTTTCGTAACGCTAGGTAAACTTGACGAGTTAACTCGTCAATGGGAATTAAAAGGCGCGGAATTTGATTTAAAGAGCGAAATTAATTGCTGCGATCTGTTTATACACACTACAGAAGTTTTAATTAACTAACTGTCTTAACATAGATACCGTATAGGCGGTAGCATCGAGGGATTAATTAACCGCGTTAATCAAGGGATATTAATGTAAACAGTATTTGTCTATTATGAAAATAAGTAAATGCGAGCTTAAAATGTTTTTCGTGTTTGAATAATTTAATGAACGCAAAAAAATACTTTGAAATAGGAACGTGCTGTATCGTCATATTGTTTATCAAGTTCACCATGACTTTTTGATCCTCAATATATGCTCAATATTCCTAATAGTTTATAAGTTAGATTTGATATTTTAAAAACAAAAATTCTTAATACAATTGTATGTTAAAAGAACATATAGTATTTACATATACTGTATTCTGTTGCCAAGTGAAATTTTATAAACCTGCTGTGAAACCTTTTTAACTTTCTGAAAACACCCTGAAATTGGATATAACTTATTTGCTCCCATTCCGTTGAAATTTTTCGAAAGAAATAATAATAGGCTAATTCTTGCAGTTAAGCGGAAGGGACAGTAGAGAGGTTGTGGTCGAAGTTTTCATCTCTAAAACGTGAACATCATACGTTGAATGCCGCCATCTTGTAAGCTTAGAAGTTTGACAACGGCGTTTGGAAGGTCATTGGAACCATGCTGGACGCTCCAAACGCCATTGTCAAACTTCTAGGCTTACAAGATGGCGGCGCTTAATGTTCGACGTTCACATTTTAGAGATGAGAATTTCGACCACGACCTCTTTTTTAAAACAGAAAGAATCAGTATACATTTAATTAAAACACTTCCTATATCAATTCTGTACATCTATACTTTTTCTTTATTTTAATTTGTGTAGTTTATTTTATTTCTAATAAAATAGTTTCTGCTTTAATTTGATTTAAATTATTTAAACATTAGTAAATTAGGTATTTCTTTAAACTGAATCTAAAACAGATGAAAGATCTTCAATGTCTTTTCTTCTTCTTTTACTTCATTTGTATAGAATAAAATGGCTTTTGGTATTATTTTTTCTTTGATGTATTGTCCAATTTTGAAATCAAACATCATCATTTCTTTAATATCATCATCATCAAAATGATCGAATGTTGAAGGATTACTGAAAAAATTAAAAAATGATGGCGCTGATATTTCTTCATTTATAAGCTCATTTAAACTTTTAGAGGCGTTGTTTTTATTATTCTTCCAATCAATTATACATCCATTGCAACTCACATATTCTGGTCCATCGAAAAAGAAAGGATCTTCATGATTCAAAACGCATCTCACCTCATATTCTTTAGTCAAAGTATTGTTGAAGAAGTAATCATTCGGACTGAAATGAAATTCTAGAATGAAACTATTGGGCTTTTCTTCATTGTATCTTACACTGATGTCTGTAAGATGCTTCAAGATAAATTTATCTTCTTGAGAGATCAGATCTTTTATATCAGAATTTAGCAGAACTTTCAACCAGAAATCAGGCACGCCTTGGTGAGAATTATCTTCATTTGAGGATGCATTACTTGTGCTTTCTTTCAACAAATCAAATGTATTTTTTGTTTCTCTAGAATATTTGGAATTCGGATTATTCTCTTTTGAAGTTCCTTTGTGTGAAAGTACTGTCGATCCGTTAACAATTTCATATCTCTTCTTGAACGTTGGTTCATAGAGTTGTGAAAATTTCAAATTTAAGCAATGTAATTCTTTGAAACGTTGCATCTCTTGATGAAAATAATTCATTTGTAATTTAAGTAAGGCATTGAGGATTTCTTTCATTTTTGGGCCATTTTTCTTATAAATATTACCACAAAATTTAATATAGTTATAAGAAGGATCAAGTTTTAAATCCGAAAATTTCATATTTACTCCAGGCTTTATATCTTCGTTTATTTCCATTACTGGATGTGTAATAACTGTTACCAGCAATTAGTATTTTTCGGATTGTAATGATATTGTAGCGACTGTATTGTTACGTTAGGAATTTTTATAACAACAACAACAACAATAATAATAATAATAATGTAAAATGTTTTAGTTCATCAGATGGGATTTGAAAAATAGTATTTTTAAACGCCTTCAATCCCTTGGTCTCTAATAAGGCATTTTTAGCAAGTCCTTGTGGGTTCGGCCAGCCCACAATGAGGCAATCGAGTGATGAAGCCCAACATATCAGGAAGAACTTGGAAGGTATGTAAGTTACAAAGTCTTCATTAGTTTCCTTTTTTGGGTGTCACGTAGTCGTAGTAAAAATATAGTTTTCGGCGGCGCCCTCAGATTATATAAAAGGGGCACAAACCATTAAAAAAAAGGGCATCCTACACTATGCAAAAAGCTTCAAACTATGATTCAATGTCGATCAGCGCTGTCACAAGATGGCGATGGTTGTAATCGAAGCTAACTTGGCCTTGAAAACAAGAAATGATCCTTGTTTTCAAGGCCAAGTTTTGGTCCACATATGACGTAGTTGCATGGGACAATGGACAACTATCGTTCATTAGTTTCTTTTATAATTGCAGAATATACTAGAATTTGTAAATTTTCTGTTGTTTGTCGATAATGGAATTTGGGACACCTTGGGGATTAGGTATAGGGCAGCACAGACAAAAAAGGGCACGTAACCTAAATACTCCAATGTATGGGCGCCCTTGATAGTTTTATGTAAGTTTAATAAATGTTTTAAGTGAATTAAAGAGCGAATTGCCCGGTGATAGAGCTGGATAAGTATGCGAACGACATAACCCGTTTCATTTGAAATGGATTATGTTTGCTTATTCAGCTGTATTACATCCGCTTTCAGGCAACGCCCTATTGTCTCTTTGTTTAAAATTCGCTAATGATAAAAATAATATATTATACTCTGATATTAATATTTCAATTAAGAGTTATTAAACGTAAGAATTATGCCAATATATTTTCTACACAACGAGAAAATAAATAACTAATGATATATTGCATTATTTTGTGCAAACATATATATATGTTTGCATAGTAAAAGTAATTAATCATTTTTTATTCATCAAAAAATCCTTGGATAGAGATATCCAAGGATTTTCTGATGAATAAAAAATGACGAAAGAATAAAGCAGATAAGCAAAATAACTTAAGGTAGCCTAATCTCTATCTGTTGTTTAAGTTTCGGCAAAGCAACACAACATTTGGGCGATCTGCCTAGGGAGAATGCCTTCCGGGAGGTCTTTTTTAAGGTAACTGGCTCTCTATTCAGGCGTTAAAGATGTGAAAATCCAGAAAAGTCCACGTGGCCAGCCCCTCTTGGCCAGGTGCGAACCCACAACCGAACGCCCGTGTTCAGGGAACGGAACCGCTTAGCCACTGGTAGGCCATCTGTATCTCAAATTTCAGGTTTAGAAAATAACTTCCAAATTGCATCATTTCGGATTAGAAAGGATCTATTCTAAATACATAAACTTCATCAATTATGTAAAATATGCTTCCCTATCTATGTAATAAGTCAGTAGTATAAAATAGTCAGTAAATTACCATGTTTTTTTGTTTTCTGAGGGTTTAAAATTATATTTTAAGATTTCAGAAAAAACATAAATGACTATAAATGACTTTAACACGAGTCATGATTGATGAGTATTATCTCTTATTAATTAAATTAATTCATTATCTTTATTCAAACTATCGATTAGGAAAATAAATCAAGTGTTAAATGAGTTGTATCATCATAATTAGAAAATCTTTTTTTGCTTTAAAATTTACTATTAAAACTTCCAGATTGTTTTTATAAAATAATAAACATGAATTACCATTCCTTTAGTACAAAATTCTTTCCAAGAAAATATTTTTTGTACATATCATGATTATTATTATAAGCATATTCATAATTAATAATCACATTCCGGTCTAGAAATAGATACATTCCGAAAACAACATGGATAAATAATAAATAGTTAATGTTAACAGCCGTAACCGGGATTCGAACCTGGGTTATTTACTGCCACAACTCAATGTCCTAACCACTAGACCATCACGGCTACTCAGACACTTCATTAAACTACTCTCATTCACATCTAAAGTCATTAAAGTGTAACGAGCGTAAAAAAATTATGAAAAAGGGGACCTCAAACCAATCTTTTCAAGAAAATATTCTCTTCAAAAGTTTCTTCCGAAGAAAAATGTCTAAAAACAACACCATACACGGGGCCCCCTAATTAAAATTAAGCAAGCGTTAAGTATTATGGTATGAGAGGAGTGAGGTGAAGCCAGAATCAGTCATAAATGAAGAGCAAACATCTCTTAGTCATAAAAAGTATTACGAATAAAACGAATAAAAACACATAAATATATTTTTTCACTTTATATTTGTTATTTTTTTTTACAAAAAAAATTTAATTTTGAATCCTTTCTGTATCTGGGGGTCCGGATCAAATGACTCTGTATCTAGGTCTAGTATTAAGATATAGAAAAAGTATTTATAGGTTCTTTATAAATAACCTTTGAGAGAGTTATAATCTTTCCTCTAAACTTATTTATTTATTTGTTTTTTAAAAAAATTATTCCCCTTTGATCAAGCTCCAGTCGTGAACTCTAAAATGACATTTAAAAATTGTGACGTCAAAGACTGAACAAATGACGCATAATTTTGACCCAAAAGTTTATCTTAAGACAAAACAAAATAAATAAAATATTATTTTATTTATAAATGTCTTTCATTGTTCATTTTCTGGAAATTACTTTGATTTCATAATTTCTTATTATCAATATAATTATAACTCGTATATACTAATTAATTTTAATTTTATATTATTTTTAGATAAAAACTTTTATCAGATTATCTATAAAATATAATAAAAAATATATAAATTATTTTAAGAAAGATTAATAAATAAATGGAAATATTTTNAGGGTAAGCTGTAATCCTCTCCCTCTCCCCCACTGGGGGAATATCGAAAAATCCGTTCTTAATGTGCAATCTCATGACGTGTCCTAACTGTTTTCCAAATTTCAACTTTCAACTCCTAACTGTTTGCTCTTGGCAATGATGAATCAACTAGGACATGTAATTTTATATATATAGATATACTTAACTTATTGTGATCACTGTATTGTTATCAGTCATTTAATGTAATCATAATTTACATGTCTCAAAACACACTTTAAAATACACTTATAAAATTTGGTTGATTATAATCAGAATTCAGGTATAGTTTTCACTTTAAGTAGGCATTTTATGGCATATTTTTATAATTTTTATTCTTTGCCCATCTATAATTAAAACTTAAACTTTGTGGACAGAAATCTCAAAAGTTTTTAATAAGTTTTCAATTATATTATAAACAAATTTATTTCATATACTTTTCAAATAGACTGTAATCTGTACAAATTTTGAAATTCATTCTTATGTAATTTTATTATGTAAAGATTTTTTTAATGTTTCAAGGAAAAATTACTTACCAGTATTTAGTAAAAGAAATTAATATTTTTTCTAGCTCCAGTTCAAAATACTGTAGTGAACTTTTTATTAGATCTTAGTTTTATTGTAGAAATAAATATTAATTTCCATGTGTTTCAAATACATGCACTATTTTGAACACATTTGTAAATTGTAATTGAAATGAGAAATTAAAATTTTTTTTTGCAATTGCCTGGAAAGCTGATTTGGATAATATACATACCGTTTATGTAAAGTCATTCATCATCCTTTACCCAGCCATTGCATTGGTGATTTGCTTCATCATCATCAATCTCCATGTTCTTCATTCTTACATTATGGTCACAAACTATGGATAATGTCAATAAATTATACTTTGTTTCATCCTGTTTCTTACTGTTCTATGCCCTAATATAACGACTTCACTGATTACTATATTCTCATATCTGTGTAATTTTTGTTTTCAGGTTATTTTTAACACAGTTTTATTGAACATTTCTGAATTGTTTCTACATATGTACTTTTTCATGTAGAAATTTATTAAAGCAACTTTGTATAAAACAAACTATATATTATTACATATATGAGTATTAAAATTAACTATATGTATTTTTAATGTTTTTGGTACTCAAAATTAGATCAATCAGTAGCACTTCAAACAGAAGTCCTCAGTACAAGCATATGAAAAAGCCAATGCGTAAGAAACGTCGCTATCGTCCTGGTGTTAGAGCAATAATGGAAATAAGAAAATATCAGAAGAGTTCTGTAAGTATTTTTGTGATGAAATTTTGTCCATGTATATTAAAAAGTAATGAATAATATAGATATTTTATGCAAAACTCAATTTATTCTACATTATTAGTTGTGTTTTATTTTAATCTAAATGGTAATCAGAAACATAATCTTGCACTTTTTTACATTTACTAGAATCTTCTTATTAGAAAACTGCCATTTATTCGATTGGTGAGAGAAATTACTGCCGAATTAACGGGAATTTTTTATTACTGGGCCAGCCAAGCACTTCTAGCTCTTCAAGAAGCTGCAGAAAGTTATCTTGTCAATTTGTTTGAAGATTCATACTTATGCTCTTTGCATGCTAAACGAGTCACATTGATGCAGGCAGATATACGTTTAGCCAGAAGAATTCGTGGACGTGCACAATTATGAAACAACAGAAATGTTTTTAAAATATCAGTGTTCAAGCAAAACCTTACTATACTTCATTTACAGACTTACTACTAATTGAAATCTAGCAATTTTTTTAAAAAATCAATACATTTGATACAAGTTGTACGGAAACATTTTCAGTGAAATTATCTTGAATTGAAAGTTCATATGGTCCACATGTACTAATACTCCAGATATCTATTAATTTTAATTAATGTTTCAACTGTTTATTACATTAAAAATGTATTCTGTAAAAGCTTGATTTTAATATTAATTAAATATGTAAAAATATATAAATGTATAGAAGCTATAACCCATAAATACATGCATGTTTTATCATGGTCTTGAAATCATCTTCCATTGTAAATAGTTCAGTAGAATTTATCAGTTTTTCTGCCTATTCATCTATTATTATATT
Source organism: Centruroides sculpturatus (assembly GCF_000671375.1). NCBI lineage: Eukaryota > Metazoa > Arthropoda > Arachnida > Scorpiones > Buthidae > Centruroides > Centruroides sculpturatus. The sequence continues at coordinate 19,108 of NW_019386413.1, read as the reverse complement.
ATAATCTACATCAATGTAATCATTGTTTTGATACATGGTTGGGAATATTATGGTATGTATTGTATTTTGAACAATATTTTAAAATATGTATAACGTGTGTTTATTCTTAAATTTGAAATATTGAATTGTATCATATAATAAAAGTGCATTTATTTTAAATGTGATTGTTAAAGTAGTGATAAAAATTGGGTGTCGAAGAATAATTACAAAATGCATGCATACAAAACATTTTTACGTGCATACAAAACGTTTTTACAAAAACATAAAGTTCTGAAGGTAAGAAACCAAAGAGCAGCAAAACAGATTTTCCTCAAAGCTTAGTAGTGCTACCCCGCATTCTAACGTTATTTGAAGGGCTGTGTTTATCGGATATTTTTTGGATTCGAACACACTATACAAATGTTGCCACTACTTCTCGAAACACCCTGTATACGTAGCGTACTGAGTAATATCGGTTAAGAACATCCCTTCCACTTAACTGCTAAAATTAAGCACTTTTTTTGCAATTAATATTAGTAATTTATTATATTAAATGTTAATAATGAACAAATTAAATTATTTCTGTCATAAAATTTCAGCGAAATATCAGCAAATACCTCGTATATCTGATTTTATATTCAAAACTTCAGAGGTTTTTTCAGGGAGTTTAGAAGATTCTTTGCAGTTTACTTGGCAACAGAATACAGTACTGTATATGCAAATACATGTTCTTTTACCATCCAATTGTATGAAGGAGTTTTGTTATTAAAATGCCAATATCTAAATTAATAATTATGATCAAATATTGAGTATCAAAAAAGTGATAGTGAAATTGATAAACAATATTGAAATGCAGCATGTTCCTATTTCAAAAGATTTTTTTTAAAGTGTTCATTGAATTATTCAAACAAAAAACATTTACCACCAGCATTTACTTATTTTGATAATAGACGAATACAGTCAAACCATGGTTTTTGAACTTAATTCATTCCTAAAAGTTCGAAAATCGATTTATTCTCAAACCGAAACAAATTTTCCCATAAGACAATATAATACGGATTAATCCATTTCCGATACCCAAAACAATCTTTTTGTAAATCTTTTTAGTTGTGTTTCATGCTTAAAAATTCCTACAAATACAATATAATATAATAATATTTTTACCTATATCTATATCCATATATTACGCGAATGTCAAGTAATATGATTTTTATTAATTTAATTTAAATTCAATTGCATACCGATAAACGGAAGGTAGTATCTTATCCGCATACACATTGTAATATAATTTGAATAGCAACGTCATCGATGGTTGGTGTGGTGACATCTAATGGCTCAAAGTGATCTGGGCACCACTAACTTCTAAATCGGTAACCCGTTGTTGATTGGTTGGGTCTTCGACTTTTTTTAACACAGGAAGTTGGAGTTTACCATCTGTGTCTCTCTAATCTGTGGCTGGCTCTTACCAATCTACTTGGTAAGAGCCAGCCGGGCCAGAGGCAACCGGGGCAAATATGGCATTGAAATTTTTGTTCGAAAAGCGAGGCGTTTGAAACCTGCGGTCTGAATGTACTGGTAAAATTGTTTACATTAATATAATTTAATTTTTTTATTAGATTAATAATGTTTAATGTTTTCTTCTTGGTTACTTGGAATTTTTTTCCTTTTTTGGTTGTTTGCTAACATACATGTTTTATCATGTAAATGGAGAATAAACAGTTTAATTTTAATAAACACAATGGTCAGATAATAAAATATAAAAATATTCACAAATTATAAAAACAATAAAAGTCTTCATATTCTGTCCTTCACACATCAAAAATATAAAGACTTTTATGGTTTAATGATGCTTATTTTCACATTTAGTGCAAGAATAAATAACCAAATTTTATAAATTCTGAGATTCTCAACAACTGAACAGACTACATTTTAGGTTTTCATATTTTTTCACGCTTGTTACACTTTAATTACTTTAGATATTTGCCCACCAGTGGCCAAGCGGTCTTCATACGCTGAACACTGGGAGTTCAGTCGTGGGTTAGCGCTTCTCTTGGACGGTTTGGCCACATGGAGTTTTCTGGATTTTCTCCACGTCTGTAACACCTAAATAGGAGCCAGTTTCCCTTAAAAAGACCTCCCGAAGGCATCCCCCTAGACAGATCACTTAAGTGTTTAGGCAAATAGCCCAAGTGTTGCGTTGCCGTATCTTAACAAACAAACTTTAGATATTTATAGCCCTGCGTTAGTGCACTGAATTTTTTTTCAGCATTAGTGCAGTGGGGTGTTTGTCCATCCCCTCATTTTTTTGGTCCATAAATCATGTAAGTAAAAATTCATAAAGTTTTACTCATTTATTTGGTAAAGGCATGTGTCATTGTACATATGATTATATTCAGGTATGATTACATGTTGTATTAGTACATAAATCCATGAAAATAAAAAACAACATTTATCAAAACTCATTACATTAGATATTATTAAACCAATAGTAAAAATCTAAATTGTTTTTAAGCATTTTTGTCACTCTTATTCATTAGCTGACATTGTACTTTGGCACTCAATGCAAATGACAAGAAGCTTGCTATGTTTGGTATTTTCTCAGTGTGTTTATCAAAGTCAGCTGTTTTGAATTTGTAAAGGAATAAAACTAATTAAAATAAACTTATAATAATCAATGTGAATAAAAATAATTTATNTAAAGTATTTATATAATAGAATATCTTAAATTAATTAATTTATTTGTAGTTATTAAATTTTATACAAGATGGCGGCTTAACCACATGATCTATCTTTATATAGTCGACCCCCCTATAACACTGTTCATAATTCCGTTTTATATGAATTCCATTTTGTACGAGTCACTTAGATTTTATAAATATATGTGCCAGGCTGTGAACTGCTCACGTATTTGTAAAATCTAAGTGACTCGTACAACATGGAATTAATATAAAACGGAATTATCAACAGTGTTATAGGGGAGTCGACTGTATATACATATAAAGATAGATCATTTGTTCAATATTCCAAAACAAGTTTTAATAAATGTCATTTTTTACTTTGTAAAACTTAATTAACTTCTCGTAATGTATTCTAATTCTACTAATTACTGAAAAACCTTCAGTAAAGGTTATATTTATTAAGTAAATTACAGAATAATTTATCATTTTTATATGAAATAATAATATAAATTATCGTTCTTCCAATAAATTAATTTAATGACTTTCTTTTTTTTTCTTTAATTTTAATATTAAAGTTTGCACATAAAAATAAATTATAAAAATGATCATTTCATGAAAATTTCTATATAAAATATCATTATCTATGTTTTTTTTTCTTTAAAAAAATATGCGTAAATTATATTAATAACGATCCCCAGTGATGTTTTATCTTAAAAAAAATACCAGCCTCCTGCATAGAATTATCAAAAAATGCGCAATCAATTTTACAAAACTTGGAATATTTTCTTGATAAAATATTTTTATATCTCTAATTTTGATACGTAATTTTTATATATATTGATTTCTATAATAACAGTTGGAACTTTCTCTTATATTATTTGATAAAATATTATTTGTATATTTAATTAAGATAAGATAATCTCTAACGTAGTAATTCGAAAAAAAAATAAGTTACGTAAAGTAAATTTTTAATTAAAATTTTTAAAATAAATTTTTAGGTATATTACAACAGGATATTTGGTATTGCTAACTTAACAGATTTACAATATTCTACAAGTAAAGAGGAGATACTAGAATTATGGGCTCTAATAACTGCATGGGGTAAATGGGCTGTATTGGAGCTTATGGTTTCTATAAAAGATCCACTTCAAGATCTGAATACAGAAATAAATCAGGTAAACTNTTATAAGAATTCCATGTTGTACGAGTCACTTAGATTTTACAAATACGTGTGCCGGGCTGTGAACGGCTCACGTATTTGTAAAATCTAAGTGACTCGTACAACACGGAATTCATATAAAACGAAATAATCAACAGTGTTATAGGGGGGTCTGTAATATAATTGCAATAACACTGACAGATTGTTTTTGTATTATTTAGCATATCTCAAGTTTCCGTGTACAAGTTGATGATTTATTACAAGAAATTGCAAATATTATGTTGGAAATTCTTTCAAATACAGACAATGAAGATATCGGTGAATATTTATCAAAGTATTTAAACGGAATCGAAAACACAGATGATATAGCATACAGTTTATGCCAAGTATAGTCCTGCTTATGCAAATGTACAGTGTATATTCAGTATTAAAGACCTGAGCGTACATTCTTGTTTTTAGAGTTTTGTTTTCGAACAAAACTGATACAATATTTATTATATCATATAAATTTGAAAATAAATTAATATTAAGTTTTCATTTTATTTATGAATTTACCATTTATAATCATAATAACGATTATTAGCAAGTTTATTAGAAGCAATTATTAATTTTTATAGTTGAAGAATAAGATTATTTTTTAAAGAATGATCAAGTTAAATGTTAAAACTTTAAAATTAATAACAAAAATTTAAATTGTCACATAATAAATTAGCTAAAGTGACACTTCAGTTGAATAAAATTAAAATTTTCGAACTTTGTGACTTTGCTGGTTTCCGCGTGGGCAAGATTTAAAGATATTCTTTTATTATAATTTTTTAGAGTGTTTCTTTTATTACCTTATAAGAACTTTTAATACCTATTTTTCTTAATAAATTACTACAACAGAGATTGCAAATATCTTTCTTGCAACCACAACTGGCTGTGAGAAACACGTTTTTATACGATATATCATCCTTATACCATCACACACATCCTTTCCATTTAAAGAGATTGCAATTTCTTGTTCGGCTGAGTTTTTCCACGTCGATCAACAAGTCTTAAGGACAAAGTTTAAGACAAGGAAAAGCCTTTGTCTATGTTCTAAACTTTGTCCTAAATCAAATAGAGTTGGAAGTACACATACTCTTTATGTTTATGACAATACTGAAAAGACGCGCAACGTTTCATATAAGACTTAGACGTTCAGTAACAATATTAACTACTCCTAATTATGTACACGTTACTTTCTGAGATTCTCTTTATGGATTGATAAATAATAGAATTATTTAGCCAAAATTTTCGTCTTTGTTAACCTATAGAAATCCATAAAAAGTTTGGTTACTTTTTAATCTGGGCAATGCCAGTTAATTCTACTTGTTTTATTAGGCTATATACATACATCGGCAAAAAAGTTCGACACTAAGAAGGAGGCGCCGATTGGAATCGAATGAAACTTTTAGTACGAACGTAATGACAATGATAGAATGTGATTACAATATCATAGCAAAGGGACAATCCCTGTAGAACAACAGCATAATTTAAAGCAACTTTTAATACCTTGCTGGAATTCCTCTTGCCTGATTACATGCGGCTTTCCAGTAGGGCGTGGAGGCTTACAGACACTGTAGGTTATCCTGCGCTCACACATGTTACAACTGCCGCTTCATCTATCTCACAGTTGTAAATGGTCGTAGGTAATGTTCCATCTGATCCCATAAATGTTTAATGGGCCATGAATTGTGAAGGCCCGGAAATAGCCCCTCCCCAAAGAAAAAAGGAAGATATGTAAAAATTTGTTAAGTTAAACCGTCAAGAAAACAATTTATATAAGTGTCGAAACGGCGACACCTGACTTTGACGTCGACGCTCATCAAAAGTAGACGGAAAAACCAAATTTTAGATATAAAAAGAAGAAAATTTAAAATATTAAAGTTAAGACGCAGTTTAGAAAGCAAAACGAAACTAGAAAAAAAATATTAAAATGAGCATAGGTGTTATAGTCAACAATTAAACGCGATCAGAGTCGAAAAGATGGTGTCGGATAAACCATTTCCAGCCGACCTTTCTCGCGAACTTTACGGAGCTCCATTTACACCTGGAGACAGGTGGAAGACCAATTAGAAAACGGTGATGTTTGTAATTCTGCTATGAAAAGTAACACGTGAAGGCGTAGAATTTTTTCAGCCTACCGTTATACCGTCGAAATCCCACTCATCGTGATTAGGAATGACCGACGGTCATATTAGATGGCTCCCTAGACCAGCACGTCAGCAGTAGGAGTAATGTCTTCAATCCTCGCAGTGATCTTTCACACGGTAGTCATCAGTTTCCAAATAGAATACGAATTCGTTGCTAAAGTCGACGATCTTTCAATCCGTAGCAGTCACTAGCTCCATACTTCTTTATCACATCACCACTACAAACGAAGCTGACGATATTGGGGTGCTGATGATAGAATGCATAGCAGTTACCGTGCATGTAAATTGCCTCTGCTACTTATCTGCGAATGGCACAAGGAAAAGACAAGGGTTCTAAGGTTCCAGACTATACTTTCGATAATACCGAAGGTACGGTATTTAATTGCAACGGGAGGCTTACGTTAATTATTCGAATATCAAACCTCATAAGAGATTAACATCGAATAAATTTACCGGCTCAGTTCCTTATTTGAGCCGTTCGGCGAAATTTTGTTTAAAATGTCAAATAATTAGCATTTCAAAATAGTTTACAATAACAGAATTAATTAAAACAATTATCTTTGATGATTTTAAATCTGTGAATTAGGTTTTAAAACAATAAGATATTTAAAAAAGTTGCTTAAATTATGATAAGATGTCTATCATTTTGTATTGCTTAAACACAGATTTACTAATGTTTTATGTAAACATTTATACAGATAAAAACTTTTAAATGTATTCCGCGTAGAGATAAAAAACTAAGTTAATAAATGAAATAAACAATATCCTACGGGTTTCAATAAGATAGCTTAAAAAATGATAACCTCAGGATCAATTAGTGATAAAGCAATAAAGTAGTCACGTATTCAATTATAAAAATGTATATGTATTGAATATTTATTTATTTGTTCATTTAATTGTGATATATATTCATTTTAAAATGATTTTGAATTCATGGATAAATAGAAACACATTTGTTTCTATTTATCCATTTATCCAAATTTGCCATTAGTATTGAAAAAAATGAATGGGATGAATAGAAATAATAGAAAAACTATTGTTTCTATTCATCCCATTCATTTTTTTTCAATACTAATGGCAAATTTGAAGAAGTTTAAGACCTAGCTTTAAAATAGTTAAATACTATAGATCCATTTGTATGTTTCTCAAATGATCTTGATTTACTGTATTTCATTAGGATACCTCTCTTTAACTTGGTACTTCTCTATAGTGAAAGAAAGAAGGATTTCAGCAAACTCTGTCAAGATGTCAGAATGTGACACTCTTTTACAAGAAAACAGACCAGCTGAGAACGGTGACAATTTTTACTAGATGTGAGAAAATCTATTATTATTTAAACATTATTATCTTACGTTACTTAATTTAAAACGTATCACGAAATTACTAATGTTTACCCTATCTTCTATTATTAAGTAGAAAATGATCCAATGAGTGACGGGTGATCTAATACAGTATTTACAAACATCATTACACTTATCAGCTATTTTCTTACGTATACTTTAGTTTATTTCATTTAATTTTAATAAAAATAAGTTATAATTAATCTGAACTGATCTGTCATTATTAAACATTAATTATTCTTATCTTCGTTAATCAGCCATAAACAAATAATACAGGAGAGAAGATAATATAGAGAAAGGATCGAGACAGGTTCTGAATAAATATTTGTAAATAATTAAAGAAAAAGCGAATACCGGAAAGGATTAACATACTAATAATTTTCTTTATATATTTATATATATGTGTGAACCGACGGAGTAGAGCTCCGAGCTTCTCCCCACTTATCGGCTTCTTTGTCAGGGATGGTCGGTATTGTAAATGAGTAGGAGTGAGCGAGGTCGTGACAAGGGGTTCGGTCGTACTCAAGGATGACACATAATTAAATATAAGAATAACATATTTAATTAACTATAAGTTATACAAACGAGTACAAATCGAAGGGTACAAAAAGGGAATAATCCAAAAATATTTCTAAATCGCGACAAGGATAGACGATCGTCGATAAGTCGTCTAAATTCTTGCCATTATAAGGTACAATATCTTTTAAGTTACACTAGCCTAAGTTCGATCTACTGTATAACCGAAAGAGCGAGAGTTAGAGTTCTCTAGTTCTCTAAAAGATTACCTTTTTAGCCAAGGCGATCAAGATCCGAGAAGTCTGTACGTCGGAGCGTGGAGCAGAGGTTCGAAAGGATCCTAGCCTGGTGTCTTCCCTCCGGTGATCGCCCCGAGGTGTGGGTGCGACCCCTTTTTATACACGTCCCGAAGGGGGAGGAAGTCGGGGAACATTCCGATGCAATCCCTTGTAAGTTCGACATGTCCGGCGTTGTTTATACTAATTGTCAGAAATCGAAACATTTTTGTACATTTATTACTTCTATCCGGTATTGTTACTCTTTCTATCTCATAAATTTGATAACAGTTGTCAAACTAACGGAATTAATGGCTGGCAGTGGCGTGCCGTCATTGGAAGCGGTGGATGCGCCGCTTTCCTCGTATTTTCTAAAAAATAAATACATATTAATTTTAATTATACGAAAATAATCGCACAATATTTTATTATAACGCATTACGTATCTTATTACAAATTTCTATACTACGCGTGAAAAAAAAATAAGATCGCTATCGTATATTCGAATATTAGTTGCGGAGTGGAAGCGCCGTATCGTCGACATCCAAAAAGCCAGATTCGCGCACGCACTTTACAGAGCACCTACCTCACCCGGTTAAGCCGGTAGAAGACTAGGACCTCGGGTGGATGCTACGCGTATACCGCATCCAATTCTATCAAGGCCCGGTTCCGGGCTTTTAGGCTTATGGAATAAACGATACGAATGGACCCTAGACAATCGCTGACGCGCAATTGACTGATTGTCCCTGGATGTCGGCTTCTTACAGAAACACAGCTTTCCTATCGTCAAATGTCACGGCAAGCCACTGATGGCTGGAGGTGACTAAGGTTAGGGTTTGTAGTGCAATCTTAGTAATAATTGTTCATTTGGTGGGTCGTCTGATCGGTTTTATCCTCGTTAAAATCGGACGAAGTAGGAAGTGTGTGTGAGTTGGTTCGGTTCGGACTCCACTTGCGGGTGACCTTTTTGGTTACCCTCTATCTATCCTCTATCTATAACAATTTGAGGTTTTTGTTAATTGGCTAGTTATTTTGTAAACGGTAACGATGGTGTAAATGAATTATCCTCGTTACAATTCTTGTGATAACTCAGGATTTATTTCTTCATAATTTGAAGTTTAGACTATTTACAAAAAGTCATAATTGACTTTTTGTAAATAGTCTAAACTTCAAATTATGAATTATCCTCGGTTGAGAGGGGAGAGGTTTGGCAGCCGTTCGAAATGACTTTGAAAGTTGGGAAGGTCAATTCTCGATGTGACGAGGAAAGTCGAGGGGTTAAAAAGAAATGAATATTTTCAACATAAATTTAAAGAAATACTTTAATTAATATTTGGGAATCTTTAGGAGAGTAGAAAGAAAGATTAAAATTTACCAATTTAAGCATCTCGCCTCCACTTCCTCTGATTCATTGAATGCTTAGTTCCTGGTAAATGGAAATTATTTACCAATATGACTGCATCGGGAAGAAACCCGATTGGCTGTCGTGTTGTCTATGTAAGGGAACGATCCCTTCACTCGAGGCTGCTTTTTTTTTTTGGTTATCCAACAACTGAAGTAAGCCATGCCGTAATCTCAGATCCGAGGTTCCTAGTCGCCAGTGATAGCCCGCCTCAGGCTGTATGCCCCTCTTTATCGCCAGGTAATATACTTCTTATGTAACCAATCTTAGTCGGCAATCGACCAAGTATTAGCAATTAGTTACCCTCGATATAGTCGAATTATATCTTAGTTTAGTATACCCTGTTATTATATACATCTGCCATGTATATAACTTATATGCTTGAATATATATAAATAGTTTAATTTATAAAAGGGATTTGTCTGAGCCTCCAGCGAGCGACTTTTCCGCCACTCCATAATACGAATACGACCTTCGGTACTTAATATTTCCCGATTCATCCACTCGGAGTCGGGTTAAAGATTAATCCATTGAATAGTGGTGAGTTAAGACGTAAATCTTATCTTAACTGGTGTCAGGAATCCTGACACCAGTTAACTGACGAAAGACTACGTCTTTCAATCTTTCTATAACATAACATTAAATCCATCCTAGACAGTGGGCGGAATCTCACCGACTCTGATCTCACAATGTACTAAAAAGAATGCGGATTCCCTCAATGTACAGGGTGATTATAATTAAAGTTTTACTTTGAAGTAGCTATAAAATAAAAACTACTGGACAGAATGTTATCAAACTTGGTAATAGTATACAGGACATCATGGGATTTTATTTCCCGCAAAAAAAAGTTCAAAAACTCACTACCAACGGAAAAATAGCGTTGTCTGCAATACTGTTAAACGAAATAAGACACGAAGACGTCGTCGAAAATGTTTTTAATCTGTTTTAAAACGAAACTGTTTGTGGGGTTACTCCCGATATGCTAAGAACTACTGTTGAGAACACAGTAATGCGATGTAACTTGCTTATCAAAAATGGTGGACACCACATTGAACATGCTCTGTAACGCGTTTTAAAACCGATTAAAAACATTTTCAACTACGAATCAAAACTTTGTGGAGATGTCCTGTGTCTTTGTTCTTTGTATCCATTCATTGCTTTAATTTTACATTTTACTTTTCCGGCTGTTATATATGACAGAAGGAAAGTTTGGCAATCGGTCAAAGAATGATCCCCCCAAGGTTTTTACATTTTTGGACTCACTGAACCTTGAAACATTGAAAAATCGGTAGTTTTTCTGTATGTATGAATGTTAATGTATGTAAGTGTGTTTGTGGGTGTATGCATGGGAAGCACGATTTTCTTCACCCATGTTGAAGATTAATAACTCTTGTGTCTTCTGTCGAAAAATTCTAAAATTTTTCAGGTAGGTTTGTGTATTAGGCTATTTGATGCCATTAAATTTTGATGGTTAAAGGTAGACGGGGGTGGGGAAATAGAAGGGAATCGTGTCCTATCTCGAGTAGGGTCAAACATAATGAAAACTTTACTAGTTATTAGCATTTACAATTATTATTATTTTTGTAAAACGCATCTCTACCCTCAAAATTAAACGTTTTGCCATTTTATAATAATTAATTATATAACAAGTTTTTAAATAAAATATCACAATAGATGACTCCATATGCAGTGAAATCTTTTTGCCAGGAAAGCTAAGCAACTCGTTGCTTAGTTATTTTTCTTTTCGTATGAAATACGCTTTTCAGCATGATGGGTTTAGAATCGGTAGATGTATTCTTGTCCTTCACATGATTTTTTTAAATGGCTCAAAATTAAGTTAACGTTTTTTAAAGTTAAGTTAAAAAAAACGGTTATTTACAAGGAATTTAATAAATATTTACTTCATAAAGATTGAAGTAACTTTATTAACCGGAATATCATCGTAGAAAAACATTACACAAAAAGAATCTAATGAAATCTTTTTATTTCATAACTTTCAATATAATTAAACTGCGCGTAAGTAATGTGATTTTAGCCTTTTAAACCTTCCTTAGCAATTTTGAACAGATCTTTCCACAAAGATCCCAAATCATCTTTGTAGGGTTGGAAAAATTCTATAATTTCTCGTGCCAATTCTCCATGAATATCCTTGCCATGTTCGATCAACTGTAAATATATATATATACANCCAAATCATCTTTGTAGGGTTGGAAAAATTCTATAATTTCTCGTGCCAATTCTCCATGAATATCCTTGCCATGTTCGATCAACTGTAAATATATATATATACAAAAATAAAAATATAGATTCGAATCGTAATTCGAGATAATATTAAATGGTAAAATATTCTCTTACATCTTTAGCCAAGGCTTTGATGAGTTCTGCATGACCTTTCAATTTTTCTTTAGCAACGTTAAGCTTTTCCTTAAGCTTTTCCAGCATGTTCCTTGTATGCTCACCTACTTTGTCCTTTAAATTTTTGAACCAATCCTTTACTTTATCCCATGTTTCACCACGTTGGACTGTAGGGTGTCTTTCGAAAATGGTATGAAGAAGTTCTTTAAGATCCACTTCTCTTAATTTCAGCAAAAATTCTTTTATTTTTTGCAGTTCCTAAAATAATATGAAATATATACTATTTTAATAAGATCGTTAAAGCATTTAAAATTAATAAAATTAAATTCCAATTTTATATAAATTAATAAAATTAAAAATGCCGAAATTTACCGGGTTTGTAGTAACGAAATTTCGGATATATTCGCGGATTTTACGAATAGTTTCGTTGTTTAGAAGCTGGAAATAAAATATTTAATTATTTAAAAAAAAAATAGAATTAATTAATTGCATAATAAAATTATAATGAATAATTTACATACTTTCTCTCTGAGTTTTTCTATGATATCGTGAACAGTGGATCGTTCAATTAATTGAGTTTCATAATCTATGCTGCGTTTAGCTAAAATTATGAATAAATAATTAATTTTTTATATATACTTATTTTACCAATATTTAAAATAATACTCATATAAGAATGTACCCAAATTATATTTCTCTAACAGTTCTCTAAATTTATCTTTAGCCTTTTCTTTCAATTTCTGTAGGAGGCTTTTCGCTTTTTCTCCAGCATCTTCTTTCATATCTTTTAGTTTATCTTTTATTTCTCTTATCTTCATACATTTAAAAATGATAGTATAAACTTAATTTAATTAAATTTATTTATTGCATACATCTATACACGTACACTCACATTTTATATAAAATTATTAATATTTTAATATAGTAATAAGAATTATGAATTGTAAACCTTTGCAACAAGTTTTTCAGCAACATCCTTTCCTTTATTCACTTTATCTTTAATTCTTTCCAAATATTCATTCAGAATGTCTTTCAAGTTTTTTCCAACTTCTTCCTTTATTTCCTCTTCTCCCCTGTAATATATTGGAAGTACACAACGTTAAAAATTTATTTACTAATAATTTCCAAGGATTTGTAATTTGATTTTTTTAATTTATTAAAACAACAAAACCTGTTAAATATAAGTATTTTCTTTAAAAAAAAAAAAACGGAAACTTACTCATCTAATTCTACAGCATATGGAAGATTAAGTGCAGTTCTTAGTGAACCAGTTTCGCCAAAACCTTCCAAAAATGACTTAACTGCATTATCTACGTATGGGGCAGTAGCATCTATACAGAATTAAAATTTGCAAAGATAAAATATAAATATTATTTTAAAAATATACAAAATTTAAATAAATAATTTACCTTGCCAGAAATCGGCAGCAGCAAGCCCAAAAACAAACAATAAGATACAGATTTTCATGATGATCTGTAATAAAATATTTTAATCATTAATAAGTAAAAAAAAAAAGATGATACTACTATAACCAACTTTAATATAGTAAATTACCCGAGCCTTTAAGGAAAGTAGAAAAGGCGTAATAATTAATTCTTTTTTAGATTATATATAGCTAATTCTTATCTGTTTCTATAGGAATTTAACATCTGTTTGTTATCTGTGTTCCTTAGTTCAGAGAGAATTAACTTTCTGATATCATTAAAATATTTGACGCAGAGAAAATATTTTCCAAAGAGAATATAATCATATGTTACATTTCATTGATAAATTTCAATGCTAATTATCTATAGAATACTTTTGATTATTAAAAAAATAATAAAAAGGTAATTATAAAGTCGTGTTAGATTCTATTAGATTATTTACAACAAAAATTTTTATTACATTGTAGTAATTTAATTTGTTACATAAACCTAATTGGGTTAAATAAGATTAAAATTCAATAATTAACATTCTTTATACTTCACTATTTAATCTTAGCAATTTGGGCTTAATAGCAATTTTTAAAAGAATTAATTAGCAATTTTTAATTAGCAATTTTTAAAAGAAAACGAGTAATTATTTTATTGTGACATAGTCACAGTGCTTGGCTGCAATTTTTTAAATCANTTCCATGAGGCACGGTTCCTTTGACTTTTTTGTTCCTATCAATATGCTCTACAGCTCTGTAAAAGTCCGAATGGTAAGATTTACCCTCCGAATGAAGAGGTGGCGATCCCCCCAAACTGTAGCCCCCTGTGCGAACAATAAAGTCAAAGGAACCATACCCCTACTCCCGATCCTTCGCGAGATATAAGCCCCTGAAATAATAAATTCCTATTACAAATATACTGAATTATTTATATTGTTATATTGACCAAATAATAATTTATTGGCCAAATGAATAATAATAATTTATATTGTTAATTTAAATAATAATTAAAATTGTTAATTTAATTTGGTGTTTGAAATATGACACACGATAGGGGCGCCTCTAGTGTCCGTTATGAAACGGTTACGGGACGGACACGAAATGAATGGGTTATATATATAGATTAGCTCGAAATATAGAAAATTAATGAGGAAATTTTAGTTGAAGAATTCTTGTTTTTAAATTAGCATTTTAGAAAATATTCTGAGGATACATTTTATAAACAATACTCTTGGAAGCAATTTATTTAAAATAAATTAGAAATAATCTTAAAACAATTAATACAATTTTTCAATTAATTAATTCTTATATTTTAGATTTGAAAAAGTTTAATTAAATTTTAAAGTGTTTTAAATAATAAGATAAAATTATTAAGTTTTTGTTTTTACAAAAAATTAAAAACTGTCAAATAAGAACTGTTGGCTGTAGGTGCTTGCATATATACACCACCCATACTCATACTCGTCATGTTCTATTGTCCCCGCGTAATGCTGTGCGATGGCTTTAAAACTATCGATGATTTTATACAATTATGGACGATGGATCAATGGCTGCATCTGACTATAGTGTATCTTTTTTTAAAACTTTTCCCGCCCTGTGGGCACTAAGAAGGATCTTTATTTTTAATCGTGTTCAATGTGGATTCGTCTTTGTTCCCAATGGAAACGGCCAAACTATCTAACAAAAACTTAATTGAAATATGCAAGTCAAATAAGTACGATTGATTCAACAAATAATTAAATAATGTTCAATGATTAATTTTAATAAAAATAGTTTAATTAGAATTATTCACTTATTTTTTTCAGGTTAGTTGTTGCCTGCCTAATGCTCGGTATCCATCGAATTTCATCACAATGCTACCTCACTTATGACAACCCATAGGATCACGTAAAAGCAAACTTATCTTTTATTTGAGGCTAATTGGCACACAGTATGCAAAGACATTAAAGGCTTCGTCAGAAGATCTTTTATATTTTTTTCAATTGTATTTAATATAATGACCAATCTCTGATATACGCCATTTAAGGTCTATGTACACATCATTATCCTGTAAATTATTAAGCTTACGTCTTACTGTTATTTTAAAGCTTAATGACGATTTTTAGCTAAATCTATTGATATTTTGATAAAATGTCTGAAAACATTTAAATGAATAATGTCAACTTTATCTGCTGTGCATGGATAAAGTTCAAAATGAATACATTGTTACTTGCTTTAACCGAAAGACTTGAATAAAGTTATCATTAGCCGGTTAATTCTAGCTTTATCAGTAACATATATAGACTATTTCTATCTAGAAGAAATATATTTAAAGTAATTATAGATAGTCACTTCGTACACTTCTGACTTTTTAAAATTCTCTTCAATATAGTGTAAATGATAATAGTCTTATTTTTTTGTAGGATTATATGATAATAATGATGTTATATACTACACCAATTTATAATTTATTCCTTTAACTTTCAATTACTTATGTATTCCAGCTATTTTTATCTGCACATCCGGATTTTTATTATCTAATATATTATTTATGAGAATATGTCATATGTTCGTATTTCATTTCCACGAGGTATATGTTTAATTAAATGCAATTTATTATAATCCTGACGTTAATAACTTTTTGTTAATTTACGCATATACTCAGGATTATGTATTGATAACATGTACAATATAATGTATATATATCAATCATGTCTTTGCTTTAACTGTTCATATATTTGAACAGTCAGAGCAAAGACGTTATCTTCAATTTATGCTATTTGAATGTAATGAGATGTTAAATATTAATGAGATTTAATGTCTCATTTCCTTAAGAATGTATTTATTAAAAAAAAACTTTATATTAAGACCTTGAAAGTATTTTGATAAAAGAAGAACTGCTGCTAATCTCTGATAGTGAAAGGAATGAGGATGATTAGAAAAATAGATCAATTGATACGTTGCTGGAAAGAAATATCTTTTATCTTTAATATTCAATTATTCATAAAGTTTCTGTTTAATATGATGGCGGTTGGTTTATACACACTTTTCTATATTGTAATTTTCTACTATGTTATATGTTCAAGGGCAATTAACTTCATGTATTTATTATACATTCCAATTGATATTAACAACGTATAAAGGTCTATTTATACTTTCCACTCAGATACGTAACGGTAATGTTCCGTAACGATCAGATAAAGATTGTCCAATGATTTTTAAATGCGAGTGTTTATACATAAAGGAGCGGTTCGGTTCAGAGACGTACTGGATTCGAAGAAGGAGCATTCAACATTCTTCGCCATGTTTGGTTTGAAACGATACTTGTCTGAAGTTCTGAACCTTTGCAACAAGCATGAATGGAAAGGGTCGGATGGTATTCATTATATTAAAACATTGCAATCTAAAACTTAACGCAGAAAATCATGTGATTGTAATGTTTTACCATAGTGAAGTTTAATTTTAAGAGTTTTATATCACTCTACGGTATACAGCGACGAATAATGGTTTCTTGTCAAATTTTTAAAATAATAATTGTAAAATAAAAAAAAATTATCGCGATCATTGTCCCTTGTATACCGATGTCGGGATAAGTTATAATTTAGCAGTAGCTCTCTTTAGTAAAGCCAGAGTCAATGGATTATCTAGTCATTGACTGTGAGCGGAAAAGTACTGGAAATGACTTTATTGGCCGCTGGAGGCACTTCGAATGTTTGAGCTCTGCTACAGTGTGAAAACAGTAGAAGGCATTTTATTTTACAGTCGTTTAATCATTTGTTTTTAGTCATTTAGTCATTAGCATTTATTAATTAACGGATTTAGTTATTAGCGTTTAATCTTTAAGGCATTTAGTTATTTAGTCATTTAGATTTTACTCATTTAGTCATAAGCAAACATGCCAACGTACTTTGTTCCCGGGTGCAATTGCATCTACTCTAGTGAAAAAGAAAATAAAAACACTTTTTAGGGTGTCAGAAAATTATTTGGAATGCTGGAGAAGATTCATTCCACGTGAAGATAAGGAATTAATCACAAAGGCTCTTATATGTTACAAGAAGTTTGAGGATAAAGTAGAGATTACCTTTACTTTTAAGAGTGAGAACAATAGGCATTCAGAGACCAGATAATCTATTAATTCTGGCAAAGCTCACCACACGTGCAATTGCAAAGTAACAATTTTGACCGTTAATATCTCCAAGACCATTGAACCGATTTGAATGAAATTTAAAATATTTAGTATCCAAGATGAGACGTCTTAAAACTTGAATAAATTCGTTGGCTAGTTTTGGATTTAAGCAATAGACGTTTCGTCACTTTTTTTCGCCTAGATTTACGAGATAGTATACGACACCAAGCTACCGAAGAATATAAGATTCTGCATATACTTAATAGCTCTTTCGAGAGCCGACACCTCTTTTGTGGTCTTTTTGAAGATTTCATTTTAAAAATATCGAGTATTTATAAAATGATAGCTGATTGATCAATAATATATTAAAATTGAAAAAAATAGTTATCATGTGAAATGACGTTTTGCGATTAATTGAAGACATTTTGTCTATTACTGCACATATAGATTTTTTCTATACAGACGATAGAATGTTTGTCTCTTTGTCTTTACATTTAACAATAATTGTATCGTTCTATTCTTATGACTGATAATTTCAGCAAAATATTTTATCTTGAAAGTTTCATGTGTGAAAACAAAATACAACTAATACACTTTATAGTATATTTAATAATCGCAGATATTACTTAATTTTGCAAAATGTAAGCATCTCGATGAACTAATCCATGTGTAAAAATATTCACTACATAATCTTGAAAAGTATATTCAATATTTTAATAAGCCATAAAAATATTTGAAATATTTATTTAGTGCTATTAATACATACTAAAATTGATATATATCTAAAATCTTTTGCATGTTTAGAATTGTCCAATGTGGCTCTTCGTGGTTTCATTAATTTGATCCCAGAGTGATCCTAGATCATCTTTATATTCTTGAAAAAATTCAATAGCTTTTCTGGCTGTCTCTACACTGATATCTTTACCGTCACCAATAATCTAGATATACATATATAAATGTACATATATAAATGTAAATACATAAATAAAGCATGATTCATATACAATATTATTTATATAAAAAAATCTATAAGTTTACTCACTTCAATACCCAAAGCTGTGATTCTACTAAAACCAGACCTAAGTTTTTCCAGACCAAATAACCATCTATCTTTAAGGAACTCTTGTAATTTTTTTGCTTTTTCGCGAAGATCTTCTTCCAAGTCTTTAAATAATTCATTTATTCTTTCTTTAGATTTATTGTCACAGTAATTTTTATTGTTATAACTTTGAAAAGTCAAGTCCAAAAGTTCAAGAAAGTCGTCCTCTTTCAATTTTAATAAAACTTCTTTTAGTTTTCGTAACTCCTAAGAGAAATATAAAATAATTATTCATAGAAACGAAATACGTTAATAAATTATTTCACTAAATATATTCATAAGTTTTAAGTTATTATTTGAATTAGGAATTTATTAAGGGGAAGAAAATAATTTTTGTTTACTGAATTTTTAGTGATGAAATTTTTAATGTATTTGCGAATCTTGTTGATAATTTCGCTTTGGAAAACCTGGAAATAATTTTAAATTCATTAAAAAACAGATAATTGTTGGACAAACTTATTCGCAAAGAATAAAACTGACCCGTTTCTTGATCCATTCGGCAAATTCGCTAAATCTTATTCGGGCAATATGATCCATTTCTTGATCTAAATTACGTTTACCTAGAATTAAAAATAATTATAACAAGTTTTTAAATAAAATATCACAATAGAT
>NW_019386412.1:63235-70237 GCF_000671375.1 Centruroides sculpturatus | reverse complement strand
ATGCAATAAAATACATAAAGTCTATGTATTAAAAATTAAATTGGCAGTGATTTTATAATTTTCTAGATTAAAAATAAGTCTTATTTCATACAACTCTTATTTTTACAGTTCGACTGGCAGTATTTGTTATCATCTGGCTTGTTTCTTTTGGAAAACATCATTTATGGTTATTACCAAATCTTACAGAAGATGTGGGTTTTATAGAATCATTCTGGCCATTATATAAATACGAATTTAAAGGACAAAAAGATAAAAATGGAGAAAAGGAAGAAAAACCTATACAAACCAAAGAAACAACAGAAGATAAAGAAGAATCCACAACAGATCAAGAAGGAAAAGAATCTGAGGACCAAGTGCATTCAGAATCTGAAAAAGATAGTGAAGTGGAAAGGGACAGAATAGAAAGAGAGAATGGAGACAATGGATTTGAAATTCTTGATCCTTGTGAAGAATTGGACCAGGACAAGAAAGACAAACCAACAGTAGATCCGAAAGTATAATTGTTAAAAAAATTAATGTATTTCCTTTCTGTTTTATATGTGATCATAAAAAGTACGGAGGAATATATGGCAGATGTTTTGTAATTTATTTGCAATGTGTAACTTCAAACAAAGATCTATTCTCTGTTGCATTTTTAATTCAAGCATTCCTCTTTTACAACTTGGACTTTTTATCTTCACATAAATGTTTAACCGTGCACACATCTGGTTATTAAAAAAAAAAAANATATTTTAACACTAACAAGCCGTCAAATTTTCTCAAATAATTTCAAAAACAAAACAGTATTTAGAAATAAATCAGAAACGAAAACAAATTTATTATGCACTTTCGCATTTTTACGAATATCAACTTTTAATATATTTGTACGATAAGGATACAATAGATCTTGGATATAGCCTCCTCCTATATAGCACCAATGAATACTGTCAGCGGATCTTTCCCATTAAAACTTATCTATTATGAAATCAAACCTTTCAATATCTGTGAATTCGCAAATGTACGAATTTCCATTACGAATGATACTCTTATCATCAAATGTCGTGACTTAATTAAAACTTAAAATTATTAATAGTTATAAGACAGCAATCGGCAACTTTAAAAAGTGACCTCGTACAGAATTACATTATCAGCAGAATAGCTTGATAATCCGTCGCCCTATTTTAATTAACGAAGATTGTTTAATTTTGTTTCTCTTCTCATTTGGGGTATACGATTTTTAATTAAAAATGTGGCAGCATTTTAAGAGGATTTTTTAAAGATTCATTTATGTTGTTCGTCTATATTTCCATTTATGAAAACGCTTCGTAAATGGAAGCGTGAAAATGGCAAGACAGCTGGGACCATCGGTAGACTCATTTACACTTTCATCGCGAAGGTTGACACTACTGCGATTTTTCGCCACTTTTATCTTAGTTACACCCTGACTCAGCTACTTACAGGACACGGCAACTTTAAGCAATGCTTGCATAGATTTAACATTGGAGACAATCCACAATGCGATTGTGGTATTCAGAAGGACCAAATACCGTTTCACTTAGTTTTTCGCTGCAATAGGTACAATCACATTAGGAATATTCTTGAAGGGTACAACTGGCCTTGCAACCCGCACCAACTCATTCACACGCGTACATTGTTCCATCATCTACTCGCATTCATATCCCTTAGTGGGAGTCTTGAGAGCACTCACTCCAGGGGCACGGATGGCAATTAGCTTTTCCTTGCTTGGTTTCAAGTGTCCGTATATAATTGCAGTTCAACTTTGTATTTTAAATTTTTTTCTGTTTTCTTTTCAGTCTAAATTCGTTTAGTTTAAGTTAGTCCTAGTTGTAAGTAAGAGACTGTTAGTTTGATTTCCCGTTAGGTTATGATAGGTTAGATTAAATTAGATTAGGGTTTGTTAGCTTTAGTTGTCTGGTTAGGTTATGGTAGGTTAGTTTAGTTAGTGAGTAAGTTAATGCTTAAAAATAAATAAATAAATAAAAATAAAATAAAATAAAACAATTTGGGGTCTTGCTTGTTTGTCTTCTGTCAGTCCGTTCATCTTGTATAGTTTGTCGTTGTGCTCGTTTGTTTTCACGATGTCTGTTTAGCTGTTAATAGCATTAAGATTCGCGCTCGCGTTCAATTTTATTAGTATTAAGTAGATATAAGACTTCCTACTAACAACCACTTGGCACTTTTACACTTAGCTATTCGTGACGACACTGAATTATGGTGTTCGCTAACTCAGGTTTTCTTTTAGACCTTTTGGGGACTACGGCCTTGCAGCCTAAAAACTGCACACCAATATCAAACGTAGAGGGTTCAGTAGCCATATGTACGGCGTTCAGACGGATCCTACCTTTCTCTACTGTCTATCTCCTCTCCCTCCTTCCTCCCCCTTTTCTGCCGGCTAAACACCTCGTGTACGGCCGAGGTCTTTCATGTACAGTATGTATATTTCCATTTGTCCGAAAGATGTTTTTTTTTTTTTTTTGGAAACAGAAACTAAAAGTTAAAACTTTCAGAAACTTTTT
The DNA here is from genome assembly GCF_000671375.1 of Centruroides sculpturatus. Lineage (NCBI taxonomy): Eukaryota > Metazoa > Arthropoda > Arachnida > Scorpiones > Buthidae > Centruroides > Centruroides sculpturatus. The sequence goes on along the minus strand of NW_019386412.1, from coordinate 67,721 downwards.
CATACCAATTTTCATTATACGCTTATTATAACATTTTCATATGTTATCAAAAATAAAAAAAGCCATTCATATTCTCGTGATCTATTATTAAAAATCTATCAACGAGTTGCTTAACTTCCCCAGTAACATTTGATGGCGCCATCTGTTATCATATTTTATTTTATAAACTTTTTATAGTTTTAATTATTATAAAATGGCAAAAAGCTTAATTTTCTGAGTAGGAATGGATTTTATAAAATAATTGTAAATGCTAATAATGTCATTAAGTTTGACTCCACTAGAAGTACACCGACCCCCTTTATCCCAGCGGTCGGATGACCGAGCGGTCAACGTGGCAGCCTACCGCTCTGGGGGACCCGGGCTCGAATCCAAACTGGGTCGAAAAATCCCCGGGGATTTTTCGGGGGTAGTCTGTTCACATATGTCTGACCCCGTCCCTTACCACTCGGCAGCCCCATTGTGGGCCTGGCCGAACCCATAATGGGCTTGCAAAAAGAGGCTCTCCTAGTGCCTACAGGGCGAAAGAGTTTAAAAAAACCCTTTATCCTCCACTCCCTAGACTTTTAACCACCAAAACTTAATAGCATCAATCCTCTAATACGTGCAAAATTTCAGAAACTTTTGACAAAAAGCACATGAGTTATTATGATTCAAAGAACGTGAACAAAATCATACTTCCCCACACACACCCCAGCATCCATACATAAAGAAAACAAAAACGAATTTTTTTTTTGCATTTCTCGACGTTTCACGGTTCCCTGAGTCCAAAATGGTAAAAATCTTCGGGGAGGCTNAAAAAATATACAACAAAATTTTTGAACTAAAGATTTTTAAATGTTTTTATGCCAATTTAATAAAATAATAGTAATAATAATAATACTGTAAAGACAATTGCAAAATAAATGAGTTAGTTCATATGCTTTTGTTGACAGATTTTATTTTTACGCGCCGAAACTAGTTAAAAGGCGATTAATTTTCCTTGAAAATTTTGCGCTACTTTTGGGCGGATTACAAGCGCCGCCATTCAGCCATAGTAACTAGCGTCATTTGCCCCTAACAACAGCTGCATTGCGATTGTAAACAAGACGGATGGATTTGACGTCCTCTCTCAAAGAACAAAAGACAAATATTTTTCCTTTGTCAGTCCATCTAAGGAACCTTTAAACTATTCCGCTCGTTGTCTGGTAAGAGAAGTTACTCTTTAGCATTCTTCCTCCATTTTAGCTTCTAATATCAATTGTATTAATTCATCAGAAAAACGGTAGTGTTTTCGATGAGAATACCCTTAACGTGTGACGTCACGTGTTTAAGAAAAAACGATTGGATTAAATTCGATTTTCATTATCCGTTACACCAGATCATTGTCTATTTCGTATAATTAATTTATAACCTTTTTTCTTTGATACTCGGCGATTGTTGCCGAATGCAATGTTATTCTAAGCTAAAAATATCGCACAATCTAGCTTAGTGAATACTGTGAAGTTTTGATAAAGTAACACAATAAACTGTTGCACTCTATTAACTTTTCATTATGTGTAAGTGTAAATTATGCAAGTAGTTTCCAACTACTTGTCATTAATAAATTTAGAACACGAAAATTAAACTGTCAAGTTTAAAATAGTATTATTTAAATTAACAAAAGTTATAGAATTAACCATTGATTACGTATATTTTTTCATTTCAATTTTTACCTACACTTATTAACATGTTTATTTTCAAATAAAATTGCGTGCATTACAAAAATATTTACCTTCGCTTTAATAATATTTATTACGCATGTAAACAGTTCGTTATCTTTAAATTGTAAACTGAAGATTAGATTAGCATTTCTTAATCCATTTATTGATTTTAAGCCGTCGTGTTTATTCATTTATTTTCGTCGGGGACGTCATAATTCGATTTCTTTCATTCAAAAATGCATTTATATATATTATACTTTTTTTTTTAATGGAGATAGATTCTGAGAAATTATTATTTTCTTTATCTGCATGAAAATAATTTTTGTTTTTGCATCTGTTGAGTAAAGTAGTTCATCAATCCTCAAAGATAAATTATGTTTACATATAAATCATGTCATTAATAGCTTTGTTTATAATTATATATTTAAAATATTAGACTTAATGATAATTAAAACTGCCAGACAAATCAGATAAAAGTTGGTTATANATATTTTATAACAGTGTTTTTAATGCAAATAAATATAAAATTTGAAATTTACTTCTGCTAAATGTTGTTAAATCCTGAATCTTATCAAATATATAAATGCATGAAAGTTATTTTTTTTGTTTTGTATTTTTATACGTAAAAATTTTCAGTCAGTTTATAAGTAATTGTAAATTTAAATGCTTTATCTTTACAAAACATATAAATGCAGTAGACACTCATTAATTCAAACTCAGAAGGATGGCCCAACAGTTTGAATTAAAAGGAAACTATTTCTGGATGCTACAGAACAAAAACGAAATGATTTTAACAACACATTAACATCACATGGCAAACAGAATAATGTTTAATCAATGAGAAATACAAAACAATGGTACTTGTTAATTCAATGGAATAAAGGAAAAAATCGTTGGATAGCTGTGATGAGCAAGTACTATGGGGCAACTGTAAAGCATCCTAATCATGTGCCAACCAATTTGAAATGTTTTAAAATTTTAATTAATTTCATTTTAAATTCAATCTTCAAATTTCAAAAGTGGGAATAAAATTTTAATCAAACACATGATGTTAATTCAAATAATCAGGAGGCAGCACAATCAAGTTTGGATTAACAAGAGAATTTTGTTAATTTAAATAAGAATTGGATGTGTACTAGTGTCAGGTCTAGTTCAAATTAAGAGGAAATTAAAATTGTCTAAATTCAAATTAAGGAAAGTCTACTGTATTTATATTACAAACTACAATGCTTTGTTTCATAAGTTGTCTTAGAAGTAAACAAATAGTTCATCATTGATTGATGATAAATTTAAATTTATTAATTTACTAACTTATATTACAGTTTTAAATTTTAAAATATGTGAAAAAAGAATTTTAAAGATTTGTTTGGATATTTATGTAAATAACAATACATGATCTTTATTTTAAATTTAGCAAGATATACAAGAAGAAAGTAAACCAACTAAAGTTGAATATGCTATTGCCAAATATCTTAGAGACAAGCTTCCTGCAAAAAAGACAACACTTCTCAGTCATAAAGTAGAATATTTCATTGGTAATATAACATTCTTTTAAAATTTTGACATGATTATAATTTCAGTATATTTATATTTTCTACTTGCATTCATATTATTTATCATTACTAAAAAGTGATTTTATTAACAATGTATTTGATAACCATTCATCAATGGTTATCAAATACATTGTTAACAAAATCACTTTTAGAAAATATTTGTATAAAATTGCTTTTTGTATTTTTTTTATGTTAAAATTTTATTTGTATATCACAGCTTCAAAAGCTATTGATTGTTTGATGGACTCACCATGGGCTAAAAGTAAGAAGATGGAAGCTAATTTCACAACAAGAGAATCAATTGTGGAGTTCATGGATAAGTAAGTATTTCATGTTGTTTATTGTTTTAATAAAACACTCATAATTTATTTTAACTTTTTATTTTTAGCATGCTAAGGCACAAATTTTTTCATCGTGCAAAGAAAATTGTTGTTCAGAAAGATAGTAAAAAGAAAAAAAAAGAAAAGGATGAAGAAACTAATGCTGGAAGTGAAGAAACAAAGGAGAAAGAAAAAAAATTGAAAGAGAAGGAGAAAAAAAGTAAATCAGAAAAAGAAGAAAAGGCTGACACTAAAAAGGTAAAATAATAAGATACATTACAGAAAGAACAGTATAATTAAATTGAACCAAATCTCAAATCACTTCATAATCATAAAACAGTTTCTGATTTTTATCCTCAGTGTGGCTCATAACAAATTAGCATTTCAATTAGAAACAATTTTCATTTAATTTGAGAATTTTTCAAAAAGTCAAATATATATTATCAATGATTTATTCAATTTTATCAATGATTAATGATTTACTCACATTTTTTAATTGTAAAAATGTCTAAGAAGTTTTAACACTAAGACTAAAGCAAATTTCAATAATTAAAGAATTTTTCAAAATAAATTTTAAATTATAGTAATAAATTAAACAATAAATCAACTAAACTTGTAAAACTTGAAAATCCCCTTTTTCAGTTTATATCATTTATGTTTTATATATGTTTTTTCAAAATAGAAATTTCAGAAATTTCTTGAATTAAATTAGATATATATGTGACCACAGGGTCGACACCTGTTTAGCGCCTTGTCATGATGACACCACTGTGTCTTGTGAACAGACACAGAAAAAGAATATTGGCTATTAATTTACGTTATGCGAACGGTTGCGTGTGCGGACCTTTGGTTCCGGGATGGAGGCGGAAGGAGAGAATCAGAGGAATTACACTCTACAGATTATCTTTATATACATAATACCCGTTTATTATTC
>NW_019386412.1:51220-62597 GCF_000671375.1 Centruroides sculpturatus | reverse complement strand
GTAATGACTAAACAATGCACTCAAAGACAGTTACTCAAACTGGGTATATGTAAATAAGCATTACACACAGAACCATTTTCCAGCAAAATAACAATTGGCCATGTACAGCTTGGATTTTCCAAGAATTTCTCCATTACTTTGCCACATTTCCTTGGTCTTTCAGTCTTCATTTTTGTTGCCCATCAAGTATTTATGGGACAGATGAGACACTAGCTTAGGCTATCTATAATTATTAGGGATTGGGAGTAACAGTTGTAATGTCTATAGTCAAATTGTCACAGAACAGCATATAGTGTGTGCATGCCTGGCAATATGCATCCAGTCAAGAGGAGTTTCAACAAAGTATTATATTAAGTTTAAAGAATCCTTTAAATTGCATTGCTGTACGATAAGAAATTGTCCGTTTTCTGTGATAATGCAATCACTTATTACCATCATCATTACTTTTACATTAATAAAGTTTTGTTTGATTCCAATACCACATTCTTGGTGTGTAATATTTTTGTATTTATATAATTTTATTTGAATCATTAATTACTGATAATTATTTTACTAATTCATACAAAAATAATAATTTTTTATATGAATTCATTATATTTGGCTTATGTTTTCAAACAAATAATTTATTTTGCCAATAATTTTAAATAATATATATTTATGTATGAATAAAATAAAATACTCAGTATAGCAATTAAGAAAAATATTAATAAAAACTGTTTTATTTACATTTTGGAATTATCAACAACTATTTATCAATTTAATCTATTCTTTATATTTTTAATATTCAGAATGTCAACACACACACACACACACACATTATACATACATATATATCTGATGCAGAATTAATACATATTATTTACATTTTCAATTAAAATAATTGACACTATTTTACATCAAAAACACATGGAAGAAACTGAAATGTTTTCATACCTCCACCATATCTGATGATAAGGAACAAACGGTCTTCTTTTGCTAGAGGTTATGCCTTTGTAAAAATATGCATTAATACATCATTTTAATTTAAAGGTATTATCAATATTGTGAAATTCAAATGTCTTAAACTGTATATTGATAACACAAATAAAAACCTTTACTAACTAGCATCAACTTTTAATTTAATAATTACTTTCAACCTTTTTAAAAAATCTTTATAAGGGTATCCCTTTCAATATATAATTAACAATTTAAATATTAAAAGAATCTTAATGTATCAAACTTTTAAAAAGTAATTCTAATAGAATCTCTTGACAGATTCTATTGGAATTATTATGACACACTCAATTTTATATGGAAATCATACTAAATGCTCAATGATTTATTAAAAAATTAATCTTATTTACATGTTATAACAATTTCAATGTAATAGTTTGATGCAAAACAAATTTAAAAATTTTATGGTAAATACATTTGTAGATTAAAATACTGAAAATCCATTGACTTTAATTTATAGTTAAAATTAGCCTTTGAATAAATTTTTCAAACTGCTTTTGAAATGAAATGAAATAAAACAAACTCAAAGCAGAACTTTTAAGTTAAGAAGTATTGAACTATTTGAGTAATTTAACATTTTCTGGTTGATAATACAATTTTAAAGCAGCACATTCACATAATATATGTATTAGTAAAAAGAAGATTTTATTACTTATGTTGTTATAGATTTCATTGCATTAATGTAAGACAACATAATTTATTCAAATTATTTCCATCTTTCTGAATATTGAATTAAAGTTTAAATGTAAGATGAAATATTTCTTTATCATATCAGCATTAGATATAGAAAAATCTAAAATAATATATATATATACTTTTTGTCAATGTATATATATATACATTGACAAAAAGTTACATACTCAGATAAATTATAATAAAGGTAATAAAATATATGCAAAAAGTCTCCCTCTACAGTTAAAAATATAACATCCCTTTAAAAAATAAAAATAAGTTAGAACTAGGATATTATAAATTCACAAAGAATGAACTAAAACATTACATATAGAAATAAACAATAATCTAAAAATACATGTTTTTAAAATATGATTTTTAGTATTATATACAATTTACATTTTAAAAGCATAAAAAATAAAAACAACAAATAAATCTTATATCATAAAAAATTTTTTACATGTAGATTTTAAGAATTATATTTGACATTGCTCATATTATTGACAACTCTACTAAAATAAATTGATTATTACAAAACTTTGCATATAGGTAGGTAAATGATTACAGTTGTGTTCTAATTGCTTGTCAGGTAAATACCACCAGAATGCCTTAAAGTCACTACCCCAGTAACATATTAAAAGGCTTGCAGAGGATCACTCTGTGTTCAGTTTTCAATGTAACTGTTGTTTGAAACCAGTAATGACTAAACAATGCACTCAAAGACAGTTACTCAAACTGGGTATATGTAAATAAGCATTACACACAGAACCATTTTCCAGCAAAATAACAATTGGCCATGTACAGCTTGGATTTTCCAAGAATTTCTCCATTACTTTGCCACATTTCCTTGGTCTTTCAGTCTTCATTTTTGTTGCCCATCAAGTATTTATGGGACAGATGAGACACTAGCTTAGGCTATCTATAATTATTAGGGATTGGGAGTAACAGTTGTAATGTCTATAGTCAAATTGTCACAGAACAGCATATAGTGTGTGCATGCCTGGCAATATGCATCCAGTCAAGAGGAGTTTCAACAAAGTATTATATTAAGTTTAAAGAATCCTTTAAATTGCATTGCTGTACGATAAGAAATTGTCCGTTTTCTGTGATAATGCAATCACTTATTACCATCATCATTACTTTTACATTAATAAAGTTTTGTTTGATTCCAATACCACATTCTTGGTGTGTAATATTTTTGTATTTATATAATTTTATTTGAATCATTAATTACTGATAATTATTTTACTAATTCATACAAAAATAATAATTTTTTATATGAATTCATTATATTTGGCTTATGTTTTCAAACAAATAATTTATTTTGCCAATAATTTTAAATAATATATATTTATGTATGAATAAAATAAAATACTCAGTATAGCAATTAAGAAAAATATTAATAAAAACTGTTTTATTTACATTTTGGAATTATCAACAACTATTTATCAATTTAATCTATTCTTTATATTTTTAATATTCAGAATGTCAACACACACACACACACACACATTATACATACATATATATCTGATGCAGAATTAATACATATTATTTACATTTTCAATTAAAATAATTGACACTATTTTACATCAAAAACACATGGAAGAAACTGAAATGTTTTCATACCTCCACCATATCTGATGATAAGGAACAAACGGTCTTCTTTTGCTAGAGGTTATGCCTTTGTAAAAATATGCATTAATACATCATTTTAATTTAAAGGTATTATCAATATTGTGAAATTCAAATGTCTTAAACTGTATATTGATAACACAAATAAAAACCTTTACTAACTAGCATCAACTTTTAATTTAATAATTACTTTCAACCTTTTTAAAAAATCTTTATAAGGGTATCCCTTTCAATATATAATTAACAATTTAAATATTAAAAGAATCTTAATGTATCAAACTTTTAAAAAGTAATTCTAATAGAATCTCTTGACAGATTCTATTGGAATTATTATGACACACTCAATTTTATATGGAAATCATACTAAATGCTCAATGATTTATTAAAAAATTAATCTTATTTACATGTTATAACAATTTCAATGTAATAGTTTGATGCAAAACAAATTTAAAAATTTTATGGTAAATACATTTGTAGATTAAAATACTGAAAATCCATTGACTTTAATTTATAGTTAAAATTAGCCTTTGAATAAATTTTTCAAACTGCTTTTGAAATGAAATGAAATAAAACAAACTCAAAGCAGAACTTTTAAGTTAAGAAGTATTGAACTATTTGAGTAATTTAACATTTTCTGGTTGATAATACAATTTTAAAGCAGCACATTCACATAATATATGTATTAGTAAAAAGAAGATTTTATTACTTATGTTGTTATAGATTTCATTGCATTAATGTAAGACAACATAATTTATTCAAATTATTTCCATCTTTCTGAATATTGAATTAAAGTTTAAATGTAAGATGAAATATTTCTTTATCATATCAGCATTAGATATAGAAAAATCTAAAATAATATATATATATACTTTTTGTCAATGTATATATATATACATTGACAAAAAGTTACATACTCAGATAAATTATAATAAAGGTAATAAAATATATGCAAAAAGTCTCCCTCTACAGTTAAAAATATAACATCCCTTTAAAAAATAAAAATAAGTTAGAACTAGGATATTATAAATTCACAAAGAATGAACTAAAACATTACATATAGAAATAAACAATAATCTAAAAATACATGTTTTTAAAATATGATTTTTAGTATTATATACAATTTACATTTTAAAAGCATAAAAAATAAAAACAACAAATAAATCTTATATCATAAAAAATTTTTTACATGTAGATTTTAAGAATTATATTTGACATTGCTCATATTATTGACAACTCTACTAAAATAAATTGATTATTACAAAACTTTGCATATAGGTAGGTAAATGATTACAGTTGTGTTCTAATTGCTTGTCAGGTAAATACCACCAGAATGCCTTAAAGTCACTACCCCAGTAACATATTAAAAGGCTTGCAGAGGATCACTCTGTGTTCAGTTTTCAATGTAACTGTTGTTTGAAACCAGTAATGACTAAACAATGCACTCAAAGACAGTTACTCAAACTGGGTATATGTAAATAAGCATTACACACAGAACCATTTTCCAGCAAAATAACAATTGGCCATGTACAGCTTGGATTTTCCAAGAATTTCTCCATTACTTTGCCACATTTCCTTGGTCTTTCAGTCTTCATTTTTGTTGCCCATCAAGTATTTATGGGACAGATGAGACACTAGCTTAGGCTATCTATAATTATTAGGGATTGGGAGTAACAGTTGTAATGTCTATAGTCAAATTGTCACAGAACAGCATATAGTGTGTGCATGCCTGGCAATATGCATCCAGTCAAGAGGAGTTTCAACAAAGTATTATATTAAGTTTAAAGAATCCTTTAAATTGCATTGCTGTACGATAAGAAATTGTCCGTTTTCTGTGATAATGCAATCACTTATTACCATCATCATTACTTTTACATTAATAAAGTTTTGTTTGATTCCAATACCACATTCTTGGTGTGTAATATTTTTGTATTTATATAATTTTATTTGAATCATTAATTACTGATAATTATTTTACTAATTCATACAAAAATAATAATTTTTTATATGAATTCATTATATTTGGCTTATGTTTTCAAACAAATAATTTATTTTGCTAATAATTTTAAATAATATATATTTATGTATGAATAAAATAAAATACTCAGTATAGCAATTAAGAAAAATATTAATAAAAACTGTTTTATTTACATTTTGGAATTATCAACAACTATTTATCAATTTAATCTATTCTTTATATTTTTAATATTCAGAATGTCAACACACACACACACACACACATTATACATACATATATATCTGATGCAGAATTAATACATATTATTTACATTTTCAATTAAAATAATTGACACTATTTTACATCAAAAACACATGGAAGAAACTGAAATGTTTTCATACCTCCACCATATCTGATGATAAGGAACAAACGGTCTTCTTTTGCTAGAGGTTATGCCTTTGTAAAAATATGCATTAATACATCATTTTAATTTAAAGGTATTATCAATATTGTGAAATTCAAATGTCTTAAACTGTATATTGATAACACAAATAAAAACCTTTACTAACTAGCATCAACTTTTAATTTAATTGTGAAATTCAAATGTCTTAAACTGTATATTGATAACACAAATAAAAACCTTTACTAACTAGCATCAACTTTTTATTTAATAATTACTTTCAACTTACTATTACTTCAAATTTTGCAGTCAATGTTTCACCACCAAACATATTTTTTAAATGTAAAGGAGGTCCTGNTTGTCTAATTTTTATAGAAAATTATTTCCTTGAATAAAAAAAACTTTTAATAAATAACTCTTAACGAAAATAAATGCGATAAAATAAGAATTTGTTCATTTTATTGCCTTTATAATTGTAAAAGGTTTTCCTATTTATGCCCTAAACGAAAAAAAAAAAACATATATATTCCTTTCAAAATTTTATATAATAATCTAAAAGCATGAAAATAAAGAAAATCACCAGCGGAAGAGTTTCGAATTAACATTCTCTATTTCCAGATAACAGGAAATTACGAAAAATGAAATATGATTTTATTAATCCTGTAATCCAATAAACATGCTCGACAGTAACAACGTTTGAATCATTCTATTTGGCATTTTATTAACAAACATGAACTGCTGCACCGATCCAGGCTGTTTTAAACGCAAAAAAATAAATATTTCTAAGCCAATTTTGGAAAATGTAAAACTAGAGGTAAGCGTGTAATAAGTCATTTAATAATAATATCATTTTTTAAATTTAATATATCGGGTTTTATGTGTAACAGTTATTTTGTTTTAAATATACTGTAATTTAGAATGGCTTTCGTTTTAAATTATTAGAAACGGATTGTATATAATTTTTTAAAATTCAGTTTTGAACGTAAAAATTCGTATATTGGAAGAACGTTTCTGATTATTTTACGGCTTAAACCATCTGGAAGTTATAAATTACTAATTGTGACTTTCAACCATATTTATTCTTCGATTCTTTGCTTTAAAATAAATACATATGTTTTGAAGGTTAAATACGAATTTGCTAATTGATCGTATTCAAAATGTGATAATGAGTTTTAAATTTCAAAGTAGCCAATCAACTTTAATCAATAATAATGACGCAAGAGAGACACGTTTTATAAAACACAAAACAAAATATGCTACGTCATTAAAATTTTTTAATTTAANTTTTTTGACAAACGACGTATAATTGAGAACGACATAACTCGAAACGATGTGACTCGAGCTATACCTGTACTGTACGTTCACGTTTGTATAAGATATAATTGTCATGTTTGAAGCAGAAGAAACTGTGTTAAAATATTAAGAATTTGCTCTTATAATATCAACAGTTACAATAAAAGCAGTTTGCAAAATTATATATATTAGTTTTAGAAAATTTTCCAATGTTATTTTTTCAGATTACTTTGATATTTACTTTTGGTTCTCAATAATAATGCAAATGTTATGTTTATGTTTAATGAACATCATTGTCATAATCCTAAAACAAAGTGGCTGAAAAAACATTAAATGTTGTTGTAATGCATGCATTACAACAACAGCCATTTATGATAGCATGTATACTGCCTGAAATTTCTGAGTTTGGGTCACCCACATGGCTGATGGTTTGTGTAGTCTTGGTATAAGAAGGTAGGCTACTATAAAAATACAATAGTTCATGACCAATAGCAGCACATTATTATTATTATTCAAGGAAGCTGTCTTACGAATATGGATGTGCAGATCATACGTAAGCAATTTATAAACTATTTATTACACATTGTCATGTGTATCAAAAAAGAAAAGACAAAATGTGAACAAGTATGCTTATTAAATTTTATTCTTCCTTACCATGCAGCTGTTAATGTAGCTTGGTATTTGTGTGTGATGCACTTGTTTTTCTGTTGATATACAGTAGAGCGTCGATTATTCGAAACGTCAGTTATTCGAAAGAATTCCAGTTGGCAAATTTAAATTTTTGCTAGTGCTGTGGCTCTGCAATCTTTGGCTATGTCTTGGGCTACTCCAATATTTTGTTTTGTTTTGTTTTTTTTGTTGGTGTGTGTGTGTGTGTTTTAGCGGCAGCACTGGCACTTTTGTGTGGTGTTTTTCTGAAAACTGTGTCATGCTGAATCGAACGTTTTTGATACTAGATTAACTTCTGAAGTATAATTTTTTTTTGTTTTTATATTTTTCAATATATTTATTTGTTTGTACAAAATAAAGAAATAATTTTTAACGATACAATAGCCACGATTATTATTTTAAAAAGTTTACGTTAGGCTTAATGTCGACGAAAATTCAATGCGAAGCAACATGCAATGGAGAAAAATTTTAGCATGAGATAGGTTAATATATTTTTTCGTACATAATCGATTATCCGAACAACCTCAGTCCCCAATTAATTTGGATAAATGACGCTCTACTGTAGTGGTCAGCTACTTATAAAATTATTTTATTACTTTGTGTTTATTTTAAATTCAGTTGAAGAGCATTAGTGTAGGAAGTGCAACCCATGTGGCCATTTTTCCAGATAGTATAACACAGGTCTGCAAGTAAAAAACTGCATAGGATTTTTATACATTTTCTTACAGATTTCAACTTGGTAAAACAAAAAAAAATACCAAAAAAATTCCATCTCGTCAATTTTTTTTCTTACACTCAAGTTTTTGTTTGTATTTAGCGTAAAATTGCTAGTTAACTTAAAATTNTAAATTTAACTCGATAGAAAAATGAGAAAAAACCGTAAATATAAAAAATAAAAATAAAAAAATTTTATATTCGGGGGATGACGTCAGATCGATTACGAAGACATTTGACAAGCAAGATGGCGGACAGAAGGAAAGGACGTAAGAAGAAAGAAGTAAGAATAAATCGCGATTACATTCATTAATCTATTCCATTTTAATGTACAGTTACGTCGGAATGTTGTTAGATGCTGCTGTTTATGTCAGTTGCCCTATAATTATTTTTACTGAAGTTTTATACATGTGAAAATGTATTGTCTTTATACAGGGAAAAATATTTTTAAACGTATGAAATGTAATTATTCACATTGGCTGAATGGTTCACTTAAACGATCATTCTGTTCTTAAGGAATTTAAACTTACATTCTTTTTACGAGATGTGTATGCGTTGAGAATGAATTTTCTTAATCACGAAATAAATTCGAATTTTTCTGTCATCCCGAGATTTAATATTTACATTACCTTGCCAAATTATTAGACCCATTAACTAAAATCATACCTCTTCTACTATTTTCTTCATATCTTTTTTGTTATATTGTTTAAGGAAGAGTATATTTTATGTTCTTGTTCTCTATTACATCCAAAACATTTTAAATTAATTTTTTATGTGGCAACAATGTAAATGTAAAAAAAGATAACTTTCTACTACAAAAGGGAAGTGATAGAGGTTCTTAATAAGGTATGGCTGCGGCTCTATTTGATCTCCAAATAAGATGATCGGAACCTTATTGGAGCTGTAGAGCATACTCGTAGGAGCAAAAATGTCACCTCTATGAGCAAGCAATTGTTTGCCAGTTACGGCCCCAAAAATCAGGTCAGTTATAAAATCCCCTCATTCGGAGCTTGAATCTTACCACTGCAGCATAGTCCGTTCATGAGAACAAAAATAAAAAATATATAGTGTATTCCTTGTGATATAGAAACATTTACTGGCTGTTAGAGGTGATGATTCAAAATACTAATTTTCATGTTTAATTTTTCTATTCTTCACTGTTTGTTACCATCACTGTGTATTCTTTTACAGGGAAGAATACACACATGGCACCCTTAAGCAATATTTACAAAGAAATAGGAGCAGCTACTAACAAAAAGATAGTTTTTAAAAGGAATCAACAATATACCAGATGCTATGTATGGACAAGGAAGCTATAGACCATAGCCTTATTCCTGGAATTTATAGAATACCTATACAAGACGAGGCAGCAAAAAGAGCTGTACTACATTGAAGTTTCATGTTTAATTTTTTAAATTTTATTATATTTGAATTTTTATATGCAAAACTTACTTTTTATTTTGTAAGATGTAATAAATGTAAATATTTAAAATAATCCTATCACAATTGCATTTTTATTGAACTATTACATCAAAAACTAACAAACAATCAGTTTTTTTTTGCCTAGGTCTAATAATTTGGCAAGATACTTTAATATATTTTCAGATAAAGTAATGAAAGAAAATCTAATATGATTAATACATAGTTTATTATTAACTGAACTTGGATATAAAAAAAAGATTAAGATTTTAATTATAAATGTTTTAGAAATGTAAATTAAATTGATATTTATGCAACAAAATACTTAGTGATTAATTCTGCAGTTATTAAATGATAGTTGCATGTGTTTTTTTTTAGATCTGAAGATTTGTCTTATAATACTTTTTCTCTGGTTTTTATTTTATTAATTTAAAGTATTGATAAGCTAATTGAAATTTCATCATATTTAATTGTTTATGATTGTTATATACAATTGATAAAAATATGTTTTACTCAAATCTACACATACATGTATTGATTTAATATCAAAACAAGATTCTGATTAAATTTCTTAGAATCAGACTGTAGTTTGGTCATAAAGCAGGTGCATATTAATACATAAGATGCTATATTTGTAGAGAACATACAAAAAAAATATGTACTACCTTCTAGCTCTGTGCATAGGATTTTTAAAAGGTTGGGGTTTTAAAAGAAAATATTTTTTCATAACAGTTTATTTATTTTTACAATATGGACATACTGACTTTTTATATTAAGTTTTTTATTTAAATTTTTAATTCTTCCCAAATAGGGAGTTACTCATATTGTGCACTGTCTTAGATTTTGATTTAAAAAAAAGGTATCATAATGCATTGTACTAATTTAGATACTTAATCATGGTTTCAGCATTTATATTGTTTACTTGTTTGTTTAATTGACTACAATAAAACTAAATTTTAATTGTGTAATTTATATTAGATGTCCTGCTGATCCAATACCATATTTTATCTGAACAAACCATATATAAAATGATAAAATGTTTTAAAAATGTAAATACATGGTTAGTTTATTTAAACTTGTATAATTTTTACATATATATAAGTAAAAATTATACAAGTATATATATATTTCTATTGATGTAAAATAGTATCATTAACAAATGTTAAGTTTCCAATCATGGGATCTAGGTTTATTTATTCTATTCTACTTATATTTATTATATTAGCCTCTTGTCCTTTTTTTTTGTATTTTATTATTATATAGCTATTTTGGACTTATCAATCATGTTTTCTTAGAACCTTTATTTCTTTTTTCCTTTATTTTTTAATAACTTTAAACTCCAAATGTTAAGTTTATTAATTTTTGCAATATTAATTATTCTTTTTACAGACTTTTTCTTCTTAAGTTACATGTACAGTAGAACCTCGAAAACTCGGCTCTCGATAACCCGGCACTCCGGATAACTCGGCCACACTATGGCAGGGCAAAAAAATCCTTAGTTAATTAATTTTCATTATAGACAGCTTTATAAAAGTATAAAAGCTCTCATAAAGTATTTTTCTGAGGTCTGTCTTATCAGGTAAATTACTGTACACAGTGTATTCATTAATTTTCATTTTCATGTAGTA
>NW_019386412.1:10060-49733 GCF_000671375.1 Centruroides sculpturatus | reverse complement strand
TCTGAAGTATATATTTTTTTGGTTTTTATATTTTTCAATATATTTATTTCGTTTGTACAAAAAAAAAAAATAATTTTTAACGATACAATAGTCTTCGTTAGGCTTAACATCGACGAAAATTCAACGCGAAGCGACACGCAATGGAGAAAAATTTCAACACGGGATAAATTAATATATTTTTTCGTACATAATTGGTTATCCGAAAAATAAGTTATCCGAACAACCCCAGTCCCCAATTGATTCGGATTAACGACGCTCTACTGTATTTTTGTGTGTAAATCAGCCAAACTTGAAAAAAATTGTAATATATTTTTACATCATTTTTCATAAACTGCAATTAATATGTATAGTTTTTAATGGATTCTATTTAATGTAATAAATTATACATCCTATAAATATAAAATATATTTTATAACAGTGTTTTTAATGCAAATAAATATAAAATTTGAAATTTACTTCTGCTAAATGTTGTTAAATCCTGAATCTTATCAAATATATAAATGCATGAAAGTTATTTTTTTTGTTTTGTATTTTTATACGTAAAAATTTTCAGTCAGTTTATAAGTAATTGTAAATTTAAATGCTTTATCTTTACAAAACATATAAATGCAGTAGACACTCATTAATTCAAACTCAGAAGGATGGCCCAACAGTTTGAATTAAAAGGAAACTATTTCTGGATGCTACAGAACAAAAACGAAATGATTTTAACAACACATTAACATCACATGGCAAACAGAATAATGTTTAATCAATGAGAAATACAAAACAATGGTACTTGTTAATTCAATGGAATAAAGGAAAAAATCGTTGGATAGCTGTGATGAGCAAGTACTATGGGGCAACTGTAAAGCATCCTAATCATGTGCCAACCAATTTGAAATGTTTTAAAATTTTAATTAATTTCATTTTAAATTCAATCTTCAAATTTCAAAAGTGGGAATAAAATTTTAATCAAACACATGATGTTAATTCAAATAATCAGGAGGCAGCACAATCAAGTTTGGATTAACAAGAGAATTTTGTTAATTTAAATAAGAATTGGATGTGTACTAGTGTCAGGTCTAGTTCAAATTAAGAGGAAATTAAAATTGTCTAAATTCAAATTAAGGAAAGTCTACTGTATTTATATTACAAACTACAATGCTTTGTTTCATAAGTTGTCTTAGAAGTAAACAAATAGTTCATCATTGATTGATGATAAATTTAAATTTATTAATTTACTAACTTATATTACAGTTTTAAATTTTAAAATATGCGAAAAAAGAATTTTAAAGATTTGTTTGGATATTTATGTAAATAACAATACATGATCTTTATTTTAAATTTAGCAAGATATACAAGAAGAAAGTAAACCAACTAAAGTTGAATATGCTATTGCCAAATATCTTAGAGACAAGCTTCCTGCAAAAAAGACAACACTTCTCAGTCATAAAGTAGAATATTTCATTGGTAATATAACATTCTTTTAAAATTTTGACATGATTATAATTTCAGTATATTTATATTTTCTACTTGCATTCATATTATTTATCATTACTAAAAAGTGATTTTATTAACAATGTATTTGATAACCATTCATCAATGGTTATCAAATACATTGTTAACAAAATCACTTTTAGAAAATATTTGTATAAAATTGCTTTTTGTATTTTTTTTATGTTAAAATTTTATTTGTATATCACAGCTTCAAAAGCTATTGATTGTTTGATGGACTCACCATGGGCTAAAAGTAAGAAGATGGAAGCTAATTTCACAACAAGAGAATCAATTGTGGAGTTCATGGATAAGTAAGTATTTCATGTTGTTTATTGTTTTAATAAAACACTCATAATTTATTTTAACTTTTTATTTTTAGCATGCTAAGGCACAAATTTTTTCATCGTGCAAAGAAAATTGTTGTTCAGAAAGATAGTAAAAAGAAAAAAAAAGAAAAGGATGAAGAAACTAATGCTGGAAGTGAAGAAACAAAGGAGAAAGAAAAAAAATTGAAAGAGAAGGAGAAAAAAAGTAAATCAGAAAAAGAAGAAAAGGCTGACACTAAAAAGGTAAAATAATAAGATACATTACAGAAAGAACAGTATAATTAAATTGAACCAAATCTCAAATCACTTCATAATCATAAAACAGTTTCTGATTTTTATCCTCAGTGTGGCTCATAACAAATTAGCATTTCAATTAGAAACAATTTTCATTTAATTTGAGAATTTTTCAAAAAGTCAAATATATATTATCAATGATTTATTCAATTTTATCAATGATTAATGATTTACTCACATTTTTTAATTGTAAAAATGTCTAAGAAGTTTTAACACTAAGACTAAAGCAAATTTCAATAATTAAAGAATTTTTCAAAATAAATTTTAAATTATAGTAATAAATTAAACAATAAATCAACTAAACTTGTAAAACTTGAAAATCCCCTTTTTCAGTTTATATCATTTATGTTTTATATATGTTTTTTCAAAATAGAAATTTCTTGAATTAAATTAGATATATATGTGACCACAGGGTCGACACCTGTTTAGCGCCTTGTCATGATGACACCACTGTGTCTTGTGAACAGACACAGAAAAAGAATATTGGCTATTAATTTACGTTATGCGAACGGTTGCGTGTGCGGACCTTTGGTTCCGGGATGGAGGCGGAAGGAGAGAATCAGAGGAATTACACTCTACAGATTATCTTTATATACATAATACCCGTTTATTATTTGATTTAGCTGTATACAAATCATTTGTATTACAATTGACATAGCTATTATTAACCTGATAACAAGTACTAATGAGAGAGAGAGTTTACAATTATTGCGCGTGAGGATAAATACCTTGATAAGAGTTGTAGAACAGTTGGAAATTTAGTCCACAAGTCTCAAGATGGCACAAAGTCCTTCAGAACGATAATGATGTTCCTTCAGGTGGTGATCTTCCCAGACTGCGGCGATTAGAACATCCAAGGGCGGCGGCTATTAATCCTCCCACACACACAGTTCACTTAAAAACTGGAGATTCTCTTTTGCACATCGACCCCTCCTTTTTATAAAGGGGGCCATCATTGGGTTTTTCCACTGCCTTATTAGGATTATTTTTTCACCACCGACCAATAGTGTTTTCTTTCTTCTTCTTGTAGATTCTGGGTGACACATTCGATGTATCATCAACCAGGAAATAAGTCCGTGGGAAAACAATTTTATTATTCTTAAAAATGTTGGTTTGTTGTTTATCTCCTTAAACCTTAAAAAAATTTTTTTTTTTCCAACAAAATAAATTTCACCATTTCACCAAGTTCGGCTCTCACATATACATATATCTTTCTTCCAGTATCTTATATGTATGTATTTGTGTGTATGTGTATACAATAGCCTCTTAATGTATTGAACTTCCCTAACTTGAAATTCTCACTCAATCTTGATTTTTTTCTTAATTTAACTCTAATATTCAGTTGAATCTTGGTTATCCAAAGTAATGTGGACCAATGCTACCTCAGATAATCAAAAACTCAGATAAAATGGATGACCACAGTCATTTCAGATGAAAATTATGAATATAAAAGATTTATATGGTATCAGTTTTAAGTCTTTTTTACACCTTATTGAATTTAATCATATATAAGAATGCTTTTTATGTCATTTATTATACAGCTAATACGTACAATAGTTTTAAGATTAAAAATGTATTATTATAGTTAGATTTTAATATGAATGATTTCTCTCATTGAAATTAAATAATAAAAGGTAACAGAAAGAAATCATTTTATAATACATGTTATCATTTTGAAGTTTCTTTCATGAATTACAGTAAAAGAAATGTAGTGTATTCACTTCTGCTTCAGATAATGCAAAACCACAGTTAATTGGAATTTGGATAATCTGTACAAATATAAAATGCATTGAGTCTAAGTTGAAATAATTTTTAGATTACTTTTCACTAACTCAAAATTTAATATAGAAAGACTTTATTTCATTTGTATTTTCAAGGGAATAGATGATGATATCATCTATTCCCTTGAAAACACAAATGAAATGTAAAAATGAATGTAAAAATGTAAAGAAATAATGATTTCAAAATGTAATAAACACATCTGTGATTTGACAACTTATAAATTTGACTGGCCAATAACTTAGTGTTTGTCTTTATGTATGTCATATATCAAGATGTATATAAAAAGAGGATCATATTTGGAACTAAACTTTATAAATTTCACTGTAAAATTTGAATTGGATGTTAACATTTTCATCACTGATAGTGACTACTTAACCAGAGTGTTGACTGTTTTCATTCAAAATAGATGGAAATAGCAAACAGGAAAAAAAACTAAAGATTTTATCAATAACAGAAAAGCTATTTGTTGTAAAGACTGTGGAAAAAGCAAAACAAAAATCAGAAATTGTCAAAGAATTTGACATTTCTTTGAATTCTCTATCTATCTGAAAAACAGAGATTTTGGAGAGGATTTTGAAATCTTCAATGAACAACAAAATCAGAACAGAAAATAAAGCATAAATGTGAGTATTTAAGTGGTTTATACAGTATAGAATCAAGACTATTTCTGTTGATGGAAAACTTAGAATAAAAGCTGAATAGTTGAGACATACCAGATTCAAAGCAAGCAGCAAATGAATGGATAAATTTAAGAAGTGGCATGGAATAGTTTTTGATAAAATTTGTGATAAAAGTACAGAATTATGATTTCACAAAGTGATTGAAAAGTTTACCAGAAATTGTACAGATATACAGCCTGAATTTTAGTTCAGATGAAATATGTTATTTTTTAAATGTCTGTCAGACAAAACAATAATGTTCAAAGATTAATTATGTCACAGAGATAAAAAAAAAAAGTAAAGAATATGTAACTCTTGGAAGGAAACATAACAGGCAATGAAAAACTGCCAGCATTATTAATTGAAAAACCTTTAAAGCATTGATGTTTCTGCAATGCTGAAGTGTTACCTATACAGTATGCAGCAGATAAAGTATGCATGGCATCAGAGATTTCCTCTAACTGCCTAAAAAAATTAGACACTTAAATGATTGCTTTAAAACAAAAAACTGTTTTTTTTTTTATCAATTTAAGGCAGTCAGTCACATTGCTTCTTGCTCAGTAATATTTTCAATGACTTGTTAATGACAAACTTGTTTAACAGACAGGTATGTATAGTATTTGAAGATTTCCAAATAACAGGTACACTGAAAATTCTGAATAGACTGAGCCTCTCAAGTCTTTTTATAGGATGCTGGAATAGTGATTTTAAGAAACTCTGGTGGAATTACCTGACATACAATCAGACTGTAAAAAGTAATTAGTTAGTAAATAGGAAAACAATGAAATGCTGAAATAATTTTATAAATTTTTTCCCATTTACATATCTATATTTATGAATTTCTTAATCATTACATAATTTTAAAATTATATTTATCTGTATGTTTTTAAATTGTTAACTTGAAACATTATTATTTCATCATCAAAATTGTAGCAGGTAAATTTAAATGTTCTAAAACACTTGTTAAAATTTAATTTTTTTATATCATTGATTATTTATTTAAAGGTGACTGTATAAATTAAAAATATTTGTAGCAGGTCTGGTCAGATAAACAACTGATGACAATGAATGGATAAAATATATTTTTATCACTATTTTTTATAATGTATTGGTTGTAGTTAGTATAAAATAAAATGTAAAATATATTTCTTTTAAAGGAAGAAGGGCCTGAAAAGAAAAAAGAAAAGAAAAAAATTAAACTGGACATGCATCTTGAACAAGTTTTTGTTGATGGAAATGAGGTAATTTAAATTTACTACTACTACTTACATGCTCATATAAGTGTCCTCATGATGAGTATTGGCCAGAATTTTCCATTTTATAGAGGGTTATGTTTTTATCAATGTAGAAAAAGAGAGAAGTTTAAAAAATGTTGTTATTCATATTTACTACTACTACTTACATGCTCATATAAGTGTCCTCATGATGAGTATTGGCCAGAATTTTCCATTTTATAGAGGGTTATGTTTTTATCAATGTAGAAAAAGAGAGAAGTTTAAAAAATGTTGTTATTCATATTTACTACTACTACTTACATGCTCATATAAGTGTCCTCATGTTTCAAATATATGAAAACACTAAAATGATATGTGATGCAATAGAAGAAAATTTGTGATCTGTGTAAAAACGTAATATTCACAAAATTAGTTTTTTTTAGTTATTTTCCTATTTTTGAAGATATACTACTTAGTCAACACTTAATGAATTAAAGTTTTTCAAACCTGTTGATAGTTATAATAAATTTGTCTAATTAAAAGGATTTTTAGAATTATATTGTCTATAAGATTACTTTTTAAATAAAAATAAAATATTCCTTATATCAATAATACAATACTGAATTTTGACTAGTTTAAAAAATTTTTTCAGCTGTATTGTTTGTTGCTGCTGTTTCTAGTTAAAACAATGAGACTGGGAGCATTTCTCATGAAACGTCTCATTGTAATCGTTTGATAGATTTAAGAAAAAATGGCAATACATCAAATTAATTTGAGTTAGCATATGAAATTTTTCTCCTTCATGTGCATATTTTAAAAAATATTCATTACTCAAGAAATGAATTAATTCTTCTGGAGTTGGAAAGAAATAGTGGTATTGCATTGCCACAACTATGTGCTATCAATGGAATTGAGATCTTAAAAAAAAACTTATAACCATTATCAGATGATGAGAGTTAGTAAATTTTACATATAAAATACATTTTGGAACAGAATAATTTGCAATTTAGTCAGGTTTTCAATTTGTAGAGGGTCCATTTTAAACAAATTTTACTATATTTTGTGAATAATCTATTGAAAGTTCCATAAAATAACCATAAATATATTGGATAATGCAACATTTAAATAAAATCTAGTATAAGGTAACTATTAGATATGCTTATTTTTGAAATTATTATAAATAATTTACTAATTTGTTTCTGAACTAATCTTTTTTAAATTAATTTTTAATATTTATTTTATTTAAATGTTAATATTAAAAATAAATGATATACAAACACATTATTATTATTGTAGGCTTACGTTTGGATTTATGATCCAATTCCAGTTAGAGCTTGGGTGATTGGAACTTTATTAGGTTTGTTAATTTTCACAATTTTTAAATAAAAATTTTTATAACAATTTTAATTTACATTTAATATTAATTACACTTTCTATTTAATATAGCTGTAATTAATATATAAAAAACATAATTTTGTTTTAACAGTTGTTGGTGCTGTATTAGTATGCTTGTTTCCACTTTGGCCCAAAATTGTTAGACATTATGTGTATTACTTGAGTATTGCAGCAACTGGCTTTTTAATATTAATTATTGGTTTAGCTGTTGGTAAGTATCCTTCATTAATCATTCACTACAATATTGAGAAAACATTTGTTTATTATAAATAATGGTAATTATATTTAAGAATAACTAATTGAATTAATATTTTCATTACTAGAAAAACAAATCAAATGATATCTATGTTTGTTCTTCCTGGTTAAATATGCAAGTTTAGTAAAAGTTAGAAATAAAAGAGCATGACTAAAATGCCAATTTTATTATATTGTTTACAAAGTTAATTACAGTCAACCCCCTATAACACTGTTGATTATTCCGTTTTATATGAATTCCATGTTGTACGAGTCACTTAGATTTTACAAATATGTATGCCGGGCTGTGAACGGCTCACATATTTGTGAAATCTAAGTGACTCATACAACATAAAATTCATATAAAACAGAATAATCAACAGTGTTATAGGGGGTCGACTGTATTGTTATCTGAAAAAGATCATTTTGATATTTAAAATTATTTTATAAATACTAAAAACATTCAGTTAATTGTCAAATTCCAGTTTGGGCAATGAAATTTAATTTTTAATTTAGATTAGTATTATAAATTTCTTTCAACTTTCATACATACATAAAAATTTGTTTGCCAATAATTTTAAATAATATATATTTATGTATGAATAAAATAAAATACTCAGTATAGCAATTAAGAAAAATATTAATAAAAACTGTTTTATTTACATTTTGGAATTATCAACAACTATTTATCAATTTAATCTATTCTTTATATTTTTAATATTCAGAATGTCAACACACACACACACACACACATTATACATACATATATATCTGATGCAGAATTAATACATATTATTTACATTTTCAATTAAAATAATTGACACTATTTTACATCAAAAACACATGGAAGAAACTGAAATGTTTTCATACCTCCACCATATCTGATGATAAGGAACAAACGGTCTTCTTTTGCTAGAGGTTATGCCTTTGTAAAAATATGCATTAATACATCATTTTAATTTAAAGGTATTATCAATATTGTGAAATTCAAATGTCTTAAACTGTATATTGATAACACAAATAAAAACCTTTACTAACTAGCATCAACTTTTAATTTAATAATTACTTTCAACCTTTTTAAAAAATCTTTATAAGGGTATCCCTTTCAATATATAATTAACAATTTAAATATTAAAAGAATCTTAATGTATCAAACTTTTAAAAAGTAATTCTAATAGAATCTCTTGACAGATTCTATTGGAATTATTATGACACACTCAATTTTATATGGAAATCATACTAAATGCTCAATGATTTATTAAAAAATTAATCTTATTTACATGTTATAACAATTTCAATGTAATAGTTTGATGCAAAACAAATTTAAAAATTTTATGGTAAATACATTTGTAGATTAAAATACTGAAAATCCATTGACTTTAATTTATAGTTAAAATTAGCCTTTGAATAAATTTTTCAAACTGCTTTTGAAATGAAATGAAATAAAACAAACTCAAAGCAGAACTTTTAAGTTAAGAAGTATTGAACTATTTGAGTAATTTAACATTTTCTGGTTGATAATACAATTTTAAAGCAGCACATTCACATAATATATGTATTAGTAAAAAGAAGATTTTATTACTTATGTTGTTATAGATTTCATTGCATTAATGTAAGACAACATAATTTATTCAAATTATTTCCATCTTTCTGAATATTGAATTAAAGTTTAAATGTAAGATGAAATATTTCTTTATCATATCAGCATTAGATATAGAAAAATCTAAAATAATATATATATATACTTTTTGTCAATGTATATATATATACATTGACAAAAAGTTACATACTCAGATAAATTATAATAAAGGTAATAAAATATATGCAAAAAGTCTCCCTCTACAGTTAAAAATATAACATCCCTTTAAAAAATAAAAATAAGTTAGAACTAGGATATTATAAATTCACAAAGAATGAACTAAAACATTACATATAGAAATAAACAATAATCTAAAAATACATGTTTTTAAAATATGATTTTTAGTATTATATACAATTTACATTTTAAAAGCATAAAAAATAAAAACAACAAATAAATCTTATATCATAAAAAATTTTTTACATGTAGATTTTAAGAATTATATTTGACATTGCTCATATTATTGACAACTCTACTAAAATAAATTGATTATTACAAAACTTTGCATATAGGTAGGTAAATGATTACAGTTGTGTTCTAATTGCTTGTCAGGTAAATACCACCAGAATGCCTTAAAGTCACTACCCCAGTAACATATTAAAAGGCTTGCAGAGGATCACTCTGTGTTCAGTTTTCAATGTAACTGTTGTTTGAAACCAGTAATGACTAAACAATGCACTCAAAGACAGTTACTCAAACTGGGTATATGTAAATAAGCATTACACACAGAACCATTTTCCAGCAAAATAACAATTGGCCATGTACAGCTTGGATTTTCCAAGAATTTCTCCATTACTTTGCCACATTTCCTTGGTCTTTCAGTCTTCATTTTTGTTGCCCATCAAGTATTTATGGGACAGATGAGACACTAGCTTAGGCTATCTATAATTATTAGGGATTGGGAGTAACAGTTGTAATGTCTATAGTCAAATTGTCACAGAACAGCATATAGTGTGTGCATGCCTGGCAATATGCATCCAGTCAAGAGGAGTTTCAACAAAGTATTATATTAAGTTTAAAGAATCCTTTAAATTGCATTGCTGTACGATAAGAAATTGTCCGTTTTCTGTGATAATGCAATCACTTATTACCATCATCATTACTTTTACATTAATAAAGTTTTGTTTGATTCCAATACCACATTCTTGGTGTGTAATATTTTTGTATTTATATAATTTTATTTGAATCATTAATTACTGATAATTATTTTACTAATTCATACAAAAATAATAATTTTTTATATGAATTCATTATATTTGGCTTATGTTTTCAAACAAATAATTTATTAACATACCTTTATATAGTATTATAATTAATATTATATTATTATAATTCACAAACAGTAAATATAATTTTGTATGATTGATAGTATCCAATGAAACAACTTAAAAAAATATAACTTTGTCAAAACAAACGAAATTTATATTAAAAGTAAAATCTTCATTAAGCCAAACCCATGTGAGATATGACATGACAACCCTCTATTTTCCTCCCACTTAACCTTTCATCACTAGCATCAATGCTCCTTATACACAAGCTACTATACCAAATTTTGTTTCTTAATCTTTACTCCATCCTGAGATATTAAACAAAATAGATGCCAACACACACATGCATTCACAGAATATTTTTTCCAGGTTTTGAGTTTTTTTGGTTCAGGGGTTTCAAAACATGGAGATTTGCAAAAAAACTCAGTGTGTCAAATTTGACATGATTTCAATACTTTCCCTTGTTATGTATAGATAACAGCCTGGAAAATAAAAGTGAAAAAAACATCATTGTAAAAATTCCTGCAACAAAGGAAAACTGAGACAAGTGTCCTGCAACTTTGATTAAATTCATAAAATTGTTATAACAACTTATTTTTTTATATAGAAAATCATTCTATGTTTTAACTTGAATTAGCAGAAGAATTTTGCGTATTTGATTTGTTAGAATTTAAATATAGCTATGGCTCCTAATTGTAAACCCATTGGAAAAGATGTGAGAGTTAATTATTAAAGAGCATTTAGAAGGTGTTTCCAACTCAGAAATAATCAAGCTAATGAAATGTCACAAATTGCTATGGATAGAATCATTAAAAAAATACAAAGTAACTGGTAAAACAGATGTGCAACCAAAATCAGGAAGACCATATTATACTAGAAAGATATAAGACTTCTGAGAACTTTATCTT
The DNA here is from genome assembly GCF_000671375.1 of Centruroides sculpturatus. NCBI lineage: Eukaryota > Metazoa > Arthropoda > Arachnida > Scorpiones > Buthidae > Centruroides > Centruroides sculpturatus. The sequence goes on along the minus strand of NW_019386412.1, from coordinate 38,535 downwards.
CTAAGAAGTTCTAGGATAAATTCAGTTAAAATGTTAACTAACAAGTGGAGTGAAATAACTAAAAATCTCTTTCAAAAAAAAAAAAAAAAAAGAAGAAGGCAGAGACTAAGAGAGATTGGCTATTGATTGAAGCAAGCAGAAAAGAGATTACTGCCTACAAGTACAATGAAACAAAATAGAAATAGGTAGTGTAAAAAATATAAAGATGGGGACATTAATAAATGGAAAAAAGTAATATTTAGTGACAAATCAAGATTTTGTCTGTCTAAGGATGGAAATGCAAAATGAAGAAAAGGTGAGGAAAATTGCATTTCAAAGATTGTAAAATTTACACCAGGGATTATGGTATATGGAACTGTAACTGCTTTCGGACTTGGGAGCTTACAAATTGTGAGTCAAAACATTGATTCATCAGTTTATATTAATTAATATACTAGATGAACATCTTATACCAACAACTAAATATTACTTTTCTCATGGTGAATACATTTGTCAACAGGATGGTGCACCTGCCCATACAGCCAACAGAACAAAATCATACTTGGAAACATGGGAACAGAGATATTAGACTGGCCTGGCAATTCACCAGACCTTAATCCCATAGAAAAAAATATGGAATAAGGTGAAGGAACAACTGAAACAAAAGCATATTTTAACTTTCAAAGAATTAGAGGAGAACATATATCTATTATGGAAAGAAATTACTGTCCAAGTATGTCCAAGTTTTATTCCATGCCATAAAAGAATTACGCAGTTAAGGCCAAAGGTGAGCCATGCAATAGTAAAATTAAAGTTGCAGGACTTTTGACTCAATTTTCTTGTGTTGCAGAATGTCCATGATATGGTTTTTACTTTTTTGCATTGTACTGTAAAAATATATAATTTCATAATAAAATTTGTGGTGTCTCAAAAGAAAATAAATGCCTCTCCCTATTTTATTAATAATTTTAATGTAAATTTGCAGTATAAAAAAATTAATCAAAGTTACCGAGGCTCAAAAAAAAACTGCTTCTTGCATGACTTTTGTTTCTTGGTTGTACAGTATAGCTAAACTTTTTGGCATAATTATATAAGAAGATTTAAACTTTTATTTTTTTTTTTTAATGATTTTACAGTTATATTTTAGTTATTCACCTATAAATAGTTACTAGTTGAATTAACTTAGAGTCTGTTTATGTTTATAAAGAAATTTTATAAAATCTGTTGTTAATTACTTTAAACTGGATATAAACTAAGTTTTTTCTGTTATCATCATCACATAACTTAGTGGTCTCAGAGGAGTAATATTATTCTGTAATTTGATATCGATATTTTATCTGTGCAATATCACACTATACTAAAATACTGTAGTTTATTTGTACTGTACATATCAATTTAAAATATACAGTAGTTGTATCAAATAATAAACATGAAAATATAAGAATATATTTCTTGTAAATGTGAAGTAACAAATAACAAAATTATTTGTTTTATACTATTACTTCATACATATGACTTAATTTTTGAATTTAGATAAAATTATAAATTTTTTATATTTAAATGCACTGGGAAAACAAAATTTGTTTATTTTGTGTATGAAAGCAATAACAATTAAATTTTTTCAGCATATATAATATATACATGAATTTCTTCAAATAATTTTTTTTCATTTTTAAAAACTTAAATTAGTTTAAAGTTTTTTTTTAAAAATGGAAAAAATTATGAAGATTCACTCCTTTCATAAATAAAATTATGAAAATCACATAAAATATTGTATATAAGATAATCTAATTAAAATAATTTTTTTAAAATTTAATTTAAGTTTTTCAATTAATGTTTATTTTTTCAGAATAAAAAAATCTACATAGGTTGAAACTATAAAAATAATTGCTAAAAATACAAGTTTATGTAATATTTAAATAATTTTCACGTACAATGTTTCATTTATATTGTATTTCCTAATTATGGTAATTTCATGCAATAAAATACATAAAGTCTATGTATTAAAAATTAAATTGGCAGTGATTTTATAATTTTCTAGATTAAAAATAAGTCTTATTTCATACAACTCTTATTTTTACAGTTCGACTGGCAGTATTTGTTATCATCTGGCTTGTTTCTTTTGGAAAACATCATTTATGGTTATTACCAAATCTTACAGAAGATGTGGGTTTTATAGAATCATTCTGGCCATTATATAAATACGAATTTAAAGGACAAAAAGATAAAAATGGAGAAAAGGAAGAAAAACCTATACAAACCAAAGAAACAACAGAAGATAAAGAAGAATCCACAACAGATCAAGAAGGAAAAGAATCTGAGGACCAAGTGCATTCAGAATCTGAAAAAGATAGTGAAGTGGAAAGGGACAGAATAGAAAGAGAGAATGGAGACAATGGATTTGAAATTCTTGATCCTTGTGAAGAATTGGACCAGGACAAGAAAGACAAACCAACAGTAGATCCGAAAGTATAATTGTTAAAAAAATTAATGTATTTCCTTTCTGTTTTATATGTGATCATAAAAAGTACGGAGGAATATATGGCAGATGTTTTGTAATTTATTTGCAATGTGTAACTTCAAACAAAGATCTATTCTCTGTTGCATTTTTAATTCAAGCATTCCTCTTTTACAACTTGGACTTTTTATCTTCACATAAATGTTTAACCGTGCACACATCTGGTTATTAAAAAAAAAAAATTATAAATAACCATTTAACTGACAGTGCCTGGATAAGAATATTTACAAATAAAAGTACTGATTGTAGCAAGTTTTTGAGTATTTTCTATAATTGGTTTAATCGTTTATAATATTCTGTAATTACATTATAAAAATTTTAAAATATATTTGTTAAATAAAAATTTTTAAGAAAAAAAAAAATATATATACAACAAAATTTTTGAACTAAAGATTTTTAAATGTTTTTATGCCAATTTAATAAAATAATAGTAATATTAATAATACTGTAAAGACAATTGCAAAATAAATGAGTTAGTTCATATGCTTTTGTTGACAGATTTTATTTTTACGCGCCGAAACTAGTTAAAAGGCGATTAATTTTCCTTGAAAATTTTGCGCTACTTTTGGGCGGATTACAAGCGCCGCCATTCAGCCATAGTAACTAGCGTCATTTGCCCCTAACAACAGCTGCATTGCGATTGTAAACAAGACGGATGGATTTGACGTCCTCTCTCAAAGAACAAAAGACAAATATTTTTCCTTTGTCAGTCCATCTAAGGAACCTTTAAACTATTCCGCTCGTTGTCTGGTAAGAGAAGTTACTCTTTAGCATTCTTCCTCCATTTTAGCTTCTAATATCAATTGTATTAATTCATCAGAAAAACGGTAGTGTTTTCGATGAGAATACCCTTAACGTGTGACGTCACGTGTTTAAGAAAAAACGATTGGATTAAATTCGATTTTCATTATCCGTTACACCAGATCATTGTCTATTTCGTATAATTAATTTATAACCTTTTTTCTTTGATACTCGGCGATTGTTGCCGAATGCAATGTTATTCTAAGCTAAAAATATCGCACAATCTAGCTTAGTGAATACTGTGAAGTTTTGATAAAGTAACACAATAAACTGTTGCACTCTATTAACTTTTCATTATGTGTAAGTGTAAATTATGCAAGTAGTTTCCAACTACTTGTCATTAATAAATTTAGAACACGAAAATTAAACTGTCAAGTTTAAAATAGTATTATTTAAATTAACAAAAGTTATAGAATTAACCATTGATTACGTATATTTTTTCATTTCAATTTTTACCTACACTTATTAACATGTTTATTTTCAAATAAAATTGCGTGCATTACAAAAATATTTACCTTCGCTTTAATAATATTTATTACGCATGTAAACAGTTCGTTATCTTTAAATTGTAAACTGAAGATTAGATTAGCATTTCTTAATCCATTTATTGATTTTAAGCCGTCGTGTTTATTCATTTATTTTCGTCGGGGACGTCATAATTCGATTTCTTTCATTCAAAAATGCATTTATATATATTATACTTTTTTTTTTAATGGAGATAGATTCTGAGAAATTATTATTTTCTTTATCTGCATGAAAATAATTTTTGTTTTTGCATCTGTTGAGTAAAGTAGTTCATCAATCCTCAAAGATAAATTATGTTTACATATAAATCATGTCATTAATAGCTTTGTTTATAATTATATATTTAAAATATTAGACTTAATGATAATTAAAACTGCCAGACAAATCAGATAAAAGTTGGTTATAATTTTTTTATTAAAGGGTTTTTTTTCTATTAATTATAGTTTTTTAATTGTAATATTATAACAAAATTAATAACCTTTATGACAGTATTTGTTAATTTATGTCTGGTTTTTGTCATATTATAAATACTTAAGGCACTTGGTAACTTCTAACTTTATTTATATACAAATTTTTATTCGGTTATTTTCTAAATTTATTTATGTAAACAAATATTTTAGAGTGAATTTCCCAGGAACGTTATTTGCCCCAAAATTAATTATGATAATTAATGCAACATTTAATAAATGTTTTTTTTTTTTTTTTTTTGTCGTCTTATCTTAATTTTTATGGGCAGTTTTATAAGAACAATCAAGATAAAAATAGAAGTTACCGTTTCTAATTTTAACGTGTATCATGTGTATATAAAGTTCTTTTTCTAATATAAAAGTAAGATCGATAATATATTTTAATTTTTAGCTTTAATAGATACAATATAGAATTTCAAATAAAATCGTGCTGGATAAATAAATATTCATATATATTATATAATTGCCCAGAAATGTTTCCATTAGAAAAATGTTTCCATTCATTTAATAATATTTGAGTATATAAATTGCATCTCTTATTCTGTTCTGTCATGCAAATAGCTAGTGTGACGCTCTATATTTTAATGGTTGCATACATATACAGTATGTGTAGTGATTTTTAGAATTCTTATTGCTTATCTAATTCAAATATTTAACTTGTTTATAATTTTAATTTAACTATATTTATCGATATAATATGAATATAAAAGCAAAAGATAATTTAGAAAACGTTAAATAATTATTTGATTTGAGCATCTTATTTTTTTTTTAATTAGATAATATTTAATCGAATCATGAAATACAGATGATGTGCAGACAGTTTTGCGGTCTGGATAAAGTGGCTGATGTTATGTGAGTATATTACCATTAATTAATTTATAAGTTATATGTATTTATAATTTATGTCCATAAGTAAGACATTTTTAATTATGAATGAACACACTGATTATCAGTGAATTTCGACATCCTGTAACTATGTAATTTTTAAATTGTAGATGGCAAAAAGTAGGTCATTGGAATCAGAAGTGACGAAATTAATATATTTTAACGATAAAGTTACAAAGTACGCAGTGTGAAAATTGTCCCTTTGAACCTATTAGGCAAAATAAGATCTGCGATTTTGTGCATTATTCGTACGAAATCTCAAGGAGATCTTTTTTAATTCGTTCAGAAATGAATGCATCGGATGTTAAGTTTATTGTAGTTTTGCTCGGATTCGTGATCTCTTCCCGTGACGGGGTGTGACGTCAATGTTGGTCACGAGTTAAGCAGGTGCTTTGGATAACCCATGACCCTGTCAGTTGTTGATTGACTTTCGTTTTATGCGTGAATGAGAACAGTTATTAGCGCTATGTCAAGGAATTTATTTAGATATTTTTAAATTAATGAAGCACATTTTAGTAATCATATGGAATAAATTTATATATTTATCTCTCTAATAGTTAAAAAAAAGCTTTGATTTATAAGTAGATTTGACGCATTTGGCTTCTTGTTTCTTAAAAGTTTCCCATCTTCAGGCACAGTTCCTGTCGTTTAGCTACAGGTGGCTTGGGAGACTAAACAAGGGGACTCTGCAGGAAGTGGGGAGATCTCTTCCTGTCTAACTGCCTTGGCTTCTCAAGATACAAAAGATTAAAACTGCAACTGCTCACTTCTTTTTATGCTCTGATATTTTGATTCGTTCAGTTATTTATATCACTTTTATCCATTTTCAGTTCCAGACTGGGTAGGAAAATGATGACAACCTCAACGTTAGTGGAGACTGTATCTATCGACTATGAAGATTTTAATGAAAGCTTCCTTACGTGTGGAACGTGTCTTTGTACATACGATGGCGACAATCATAACCCCAAACTCTTACCCTGTTCTCATACAGTCTGTCGAAGTTGCTTGGAAAGGATAGTAGCCGGTAGCGGAGTGAGAGATAATGGATCATTTCGATGTCCAATATGTCGCGAGACAATTCCTTTGCCTAGAGGTGGGGTAAATGCACTGCCTCCAAGTTTTATAGTTAATCAACTGCTTGATTTGATGTCAAGACAAAGAAGAGAAGTAATTCCAAAATGTTCAAATCATCCTTCACAGGAATTATTATTTTGTGAAACCTGCGATTGTGTATTCTGCTCAACATGTACTACCAGTACTCATGGGAATAGCACAGGCAGTTGTGAACATACCGTTATTCCATTCTCCATTGCCATTAAAAGAATGTCGGAAATTCTATTATATAAAACTCATCTGTGTATAAATAAATTGAACAAAGCTTCGGAAATTGTACAAAACGAAATGAGAAAGTTAGACTGTAGCGCTAATGCCACAAAGGAATTGATCGATCAGTCCTTTCAAGAGATATTTAATTTGATAGATCAGAGAAAACAAGAACTGATTGATAACGTCAAAAAGTTATCTGATGAAAAGAAGAAAGTTTTGCAAGATCAACTGAATATTATCGAAGGAGAAAAGGAAAAGGTAGAACAACAATGCAATGGATTACAATATCAAGTGGAGGTACGTAATATAACCAATAAAATCAGCGAATTAAATGATAAGATAGATTCAGTAGAAAATCTAATGGAACCACGAGAAAATGCCTTTCTGGCTTACGATTATCAACATAATAACGCTTTAGGAGATATTCGGAAGTGTCTGGAAGAATTCGGTTCTGTTCGCACCTCAACGACTTTTCCCGCGCTTTGTACTTGCATTGTGGAGAACTGTTCTGCATATTTAGAAACATCTGCGCTAATTCAAACAGTAGATTATCACGGAAGAATGCAAACCGACGGTGGCGATCCAATAATTGCAGAACTACAGGAAGAGAGTGGCGATAACTTCGAAACTAGATTAGACGATCGGGGAGATGGCACTTATCAAATATGGTATACTCCGAGACACCCTGGATCTTACAAGTTACAAGTTTCTATTTTTGGAAGACCCATTAAGGAGAATCCATTTAATTTTACCGTTTCGGAACATATCGATCCTCTGTGCCAAATAGGGAGTCGTGGAAGTGGCGATACTAATTTTCTTCAACCTGTAGCTGTTATCTGCGATCGTGACGACCAAGTTTATGTTCTAGATACAGGAAACAGTCGAATAAAAATGTTGGATTCTCAGCTTGAGTTTATGAAGCATATTGAAGGTATAGGACTAGAAAATCGTGGGGCAATCGGTCTCTGTATGAATGGATCTCATAATCTCTATGTTGTTAACTGGAGGACAAAAATGGTGACCGAAATAACGCCTACTGGGGAAATAGTTAAGCAAGTAACGCATGCAGATTTAATAGAACCTATTGGAATCGCTGTTACTAGTAAAGGAGAGATTATAATTGCGGATAATGGGACGACTAGCATTCTAATGCTGGATACTAACGGGAAACTACTACGAAAAGTAGGGAAAAAAGGCACAGCAGACGGCCAGTTTCAGCTTATAGGCTGTGTGGGTGTGGGTCCAAATGATGAGATTTTAGTAGCTGATTCCAGAATACAGATTTTCAGTAGCGATGGTCGTTATCTCAGAACCATTTTCTCTGAAGGTAAAGGAAAAGGAAGGTATGGTGGTATTTGCTATGATGGAAGAGGGAATCTATTAGCTACAAGAGCAGAGAAAACAAGAAGCTATATTCAAATTTTTGATTTCCCTTCGGGACAGTTGAAATTCGTCATTGATAGCTTCAATGCTAAATTGAAACGACCCACTGGGCTAGCTGTTAATTCGGAATATTGCTTATATGTAGTGGATTTGGGTAATGACTGCATTAAAAAATACCGCTATCGATGAAAATGTACTTAATGATATTTGTTAGAAAATTTATAGATTGATAAATTACCTGTTTTTGATTGATGTAAAACCAAAGAGTTCGCTTACTTTTTAATTTTTTGGTTGAAACAATTTATAGCCATAGTTAATGTATGTGTGTTTTTGATTATTACTTAAACGGCCAATTTGCCTCTAGTCACTGGCAAGGTCGGTGCTACCATAATTGTTATAAACATATTAAGTATTTGAAATTTCCCCGGCTTTATTATTATTATTTATGTAAAGGCCAAACAACTGTGATGTCCGACACGTAGTCAGACAGATGCATTTTTTTTTTTTTTTTTGAGCTGTAATCAAAATGAATATTGTAAACACCATCTGTTTCTCAGGATAGAAAGCCATATAAGTGCATCGTTGAGTAATTAGTCAATTTAGTATTATAGAACTCATTACAGCTCTCTTTTGAATGTAGTTCAGTAAAGCCAATGTTATTTATTCTAAGTGAAATTAGGTCTGAACTGGGGAATACTTATAATTTTTACTTTGTTTATATTGTGTTTTAAGATTTTTGGTCCCTGCTGGCAGGATATATACAATATTTTCCACATTGTTATTGCACAGTGGTTATAATAAAACCACTTTCATCAAGTTTTATGTGTTTGTGTATTGTTTCTTTTCATTAATTATACATTTTCGTTACACCCTCAAACCACGACATATCATAGCGTGTTATCTGTATTTTAGGCATACGTCATCACATTCCATACAGAAAAAAACTATATATGAAAGAGTTGCCGAGTGTTGTAAGTTTATACAAAATATTTAGAGTAAATGAATACGGTTATATAAATAATCATAGATCAAAGATTAAATTAATGCTCCAGCTGAATGAGTGATATTGCTAATAAACAAAATACCAAAATAGAAATTCTACTGTGTAAACTGTATTTCCACTCAGACAAAGTATGCTATGGATCCAGAAATGGGATGAATAGTTTCAAAAATAAGATATAATACTCTAAAAATCAGATTTCCGTGTAAATTCTGGTTTATAGAAGAGTGTTTATTGATATAATTCACATGAAAATTCATTTTAAAATAATTTTGGAGATACACACCAAACAACTAAGACAAAAATTAAATTGTGTTTATATATTAATATTAAAAATTTATAAACTTGTTATGCAAATATAACCTTGACAGATAAATAACAAGGACTAGATGAGATTTGAAACATCCTAACATAACGAACAGTTTTTTTTTAAATGTAAAATTAGCAAAACTAATGTAAAAGGATTAAATGTCTATAAAATAATTTCCAATGTATACAAGTAAAGAGAATAGTAATTTAACTCCGGGTATAAAAACTAAAAAGCCTGTAACATTTATCTTTACTTATCAAAAACCCTCCGTTAGGGAAGAATGTCATCGCCCTACTAGATTGTAGATCTTCCCACAAATATCTCCTGGTGAAAGAAGAAGCAGCACGATAATCATAGATTTACAGAATTGCCTCTTCATTTCAAATATCCGATAAAGAAAGACATGATTAAAAAATGCTTTCTGCCTTTGATGCTAATTTGCAGTTTTGTGCAGTCTTTTCCAAACAGAGACGAAAAAGGTAAGTCTTGAATTTTACACATTTAAATATTTTATCAATGGCTTTATATATATATATATCATACATTTATACATACTTTATTTAAGGTAAGTAGTTTTAAAAATCCATTTTGGCACGCATTAAATTACCTTGACCTATTCTCGGTTGGACGATAGGGATTCTGACTTGAGTGATTATATAAGCAGACATAGTTCTCTATTCGCTTGGCTCGTTAATCTAAAAGTTAACTGTTTAATATTTTAGTATTCTACTCTACGTTTTGTTCAGATTAACTATTAATTTATAATACAGCTACGATATTTATGCAGCTTGAGATGCAATTATTTTAATGCATTAATTAGAGCGATTGTTGAAATTTAATTCATACTCTTGAGGAACTAGAAAAAAAAATTCCACGCCTAGAATCTCTCTGTTGTGAATAAACATCCCCTAGCACTGCCTGACACCAAGTGGAACGTACTCTATTGCACTTCAACTTTGACCGTGGTTTCAATTTGGTAAACGCAGACTCACGTACTTCAATTCATGATGAACAAATGTTTGTTGTAACTTTCCGGGAAAACGGGATAATATAAAAGTTGACGAATCAACAAAAGGGAAAGAACAAGTCAACCTTCATTATAATTTTGCAATAAAAAAAAGTAAAATTCAAGGTTATTTTAGAAGTTCTTGTGTAGAAAGAGTAATTACTATCCTCGAGAGAAATTTTGTTTTTAATACAGTTTTATTGTAAAACAGCGAGCTCGCATTTCTTAATTAGATTGGTTTTTTTTTTCCAGACACACAGTTTTGGTTTAAAGAGGCTCAAAATTCATTGCAAAGAAATTTAGCAAGAAGAGAAAATATCGGGATAGCTAAAAATGTCATCTTTTTCTTGGGAGATGGAATGGGCCTGGCTACGATAACAGCTGCTAGGATATACAAAGGACAGAAAAATAAAAATTTGGGAGAAGAACAATTTCTTGCGTTTGAAAAATTTCCTTATGTTTCCCTTGTCAAAGTAAGGAAACTATTTTTGATAAATAATTAACGATTAATATTAACGACCTTTTTATTATATGCATAATCTATCCATTTAGTAAATTCGAATCGATTCTAAAAAGAAATTACATTCGAAGATTATTCTATAAAGTAGTAAGTCTATCCCTTTCACCGGAAAAAAAGTTTATATTATCGTTTTTAATGAGCTTAAATATTGCATTTTAATGGCTTTTTTCTAAACTAAGTCTATTTGCGATTGAATATCAAACAGAAATAAATTTATATAAACAAAAATCAAGGTTAAATTGTACAAAAATGTATATGATCTCTACAGCAATGTTTATAATAAAATAAAACCTATTTAGAAACTCTACTGAAGTTTATTTCGATTTAAAAAATAATAATATCTACACGACGAAATCCTTTCCTCGACGGTTATTTTAGTTTATTTTATATTATCAATATGCAAAGTTTGCAATACATTTTTTGAAATCTTCATAAATTTTGGATTTTAATAGACGTATGCTTTAGACAAACAAGTTGCCGATTCTGCAAACACAGCAACAGCGTATTTATGCGGCGTTAAAGCTAATTTCGGTACATTGGGTGTTAACGGACGAGTAAAATTCGAGGATTGTCAAGCTTCTAAAGATGTTTCTAATCATGTTACATCCATTCTTGAATGGGCACAGAATGCAGGTGAGATTTTTACACTCGATAATCAATTTTGTACGAGAAATAGACGATATATTCAAATGAAATACTTAAATCGCAACTTTAAAGGCAAGTCTACTGGATTTATAACAACTACTCGCGTGACTCACGCTTCACCAGCAGCTCTTTATTCTCATTCGGCTTCAAGGGATTGGGAGAGTTTTTCAGATGATCCCGATTGCCCCGATATTGCTCTACAGCTGGTAACCTCCAGACCAGGTAAAGACATACAGGTGAGTGCCTTTAACGTAAGAAAGATAGTGTTTCAAAGCATTAAAAAATTAGAATTTTAACGAATTTTATATATTAAATATTGAATAACTATCGACGCGACGGATAACATCGTCAATGAAACTTTGACGATCAAACTTTACATTCAACATCGTTAAGAAAATAAACAATTTTATTCTTATAATAATAATTATTATTATTAATTTTCGTAAACTCTCGCGATTGTCAAATTAAAAGTGGAAAGTACATAAAATCTCCTAAAAGATAAATGAAATTTTTAAATATTTGTATGTCGTGCATAAATTAGTATGAGCTAGCAGCATTGCTTCACACGAGTATAAATTATTTGCATTTACATTATACGGGTTAACAAACCGATCGTTTTAAATTATAATTTATTTGATTACGTAAATTTTCACTGCTAAAAAATTTTAAAACAAAAAACTAAGAAACAAATTTATTGGCTGAGTGAACAAGAAAGTCTGTTGTTATATCACCAACATGTTAAATTATTCATATAACATAAAGCTGGGAACGTATACACATATCGTTTGTAAATAAATAAAAAATCCTAAATTTTACAAAAAAGTAATCTCAATTTCAAACGTCTTATTTATTGAGTTTAATCTTTCCAAAAAAAAAAATTTTTTTAATTGAATTATTAATGTTTGAAATTATAATTTGGTGTTTAAACAATGATTTTTGCTAATATTTTCAATGGATTAAAATATCCTAAATAAAAAATAACCCACTTTTGCTGATATTTTAAGTAAGCTTGACAAACATCCAACAGGGTAATGTAAATCAATTATGTTTTCAAGTAGCAACCTGACCAAACTTCATTCCATTGGAAGTTTCTATTTACAAATTATCTTTCTGTATATACTCTTATTTAAGTGTTATGTTTTTCAGGTTATTTTAGGTGGAGGAAGAAAAACATTTCTAAATTCTACCAAAGGACGAGAAGATGGAAGGAAAGATGGGAGAGACTTAATCGAAGAATGGATGAATGACAAAATTAATAGAAAATTAAAAGCTGCTTACGTTTCTAATTTACGACAATTCAATGATTTTCGAGAACGATCTGCCGATTATCTTCTTGGTATTTTAAACCGTTCTGAAAAAAAAACAAACTGATAATTACTCAAACTTGGGATCAATGGCAACTTAATCAGTCTTTTATATAACATTTTACAGGATTATTCAATGAGGATCATTTGAATTATGTAACTGATCTAGAGGAAGGAGAGCCACGTAGAGAACCTACTTTAGAAGAAATGACTAAAAAATCGATAGAAATTTTAAAAAGAAATCCAAAAGGCTTTTTTTTATTTATAGAAGGTAAAAAAAATTTTTATATGTCTACAGATAAAATGCATTACGAATGTCTAAGTTATTCATTTGGATATCATTGTACAACATATGCAAATCTATAATACTCGTAATTTCATATTTATCGAAATTTTAATATCATTATTTCAATTTATAAATCGTTCCAGTTCGTTACTTTATTGATTTAATATTAATTTATTATGTAGGTGGTCGAATAGATACTGCTCATCACACAAATAATGCTTTAAAAGCTTTAGAAGAAACATTACAAATGGATAAAGCTATTGAGACAGCTTTGCATATGACGTCAGAGGAAGACACCCTGATGATCGTCACGGCAGATCACTCTCATACAATGACAATAAACGGATATCCTAAACGTGGCAATAATATCTTAGGTACTGTACTTGATAGATAATTATAATGAAACAATTTAAATCAAACGACTTTATAAATTTTTATATGTTAACTGAATTAATATTATTTAATTATTTTAAAACTAAATTTTTAAACTAACTATATAATTTTCGTTGATTAAATACAAGGTTATCCAATTAAAACGCAAGCCAACAGTGAGCAATCAAAAAAATAAACACAAAATAATATCAGAGCTTCAAAAGATGTTCAAATTGCCCCCTTTAGATGCTGTATATCCAGTTTAGGGTTCATAGAGTACGTCAGAGTAATTTTAAGGGTTCGTAAAGTTTGGGTTGTGTTATAATTGGATAATCCTATTTAGGGGAACGTTACTTATAATTAAAACTCGCTATAACATTTTTTAAAAACTTATTCGTTAAATGAATTTTAAAAAACCTTATATATTTAGCCATCTCAATCAATTTAAATTTAGAATTTTTATTCTCATTTATTTTCAAGGCATCGCGGACGTTTCAGATTTGGATAATTTGACATACACAACACTTTTATATTCGAATGGACCAGGATGGAAAGCTAGAGAAATTAATCTTACTAGCGAAGAAACAAGTGAGTAATATAAATAAACTTTAAAATACTAATTTCTTTAAATACTCATAATCTTTTAAAAAATCAAATATCTATTCATATATGTATATTTAATCAGTTATGTAAAAGTCAAATATAAATATATTTGAATTTATATCTAGGCCATGCACACGGGGGATTTGGGGTTTAATCCTCCATTTGAGANAATCTATTGAAAGTTCCATAAAATAACCATAAATATATTGGATAATGCAACATTTAAATAAAATCTAGTATAAGGTAACTATTAGATATGCTTATTTTTTAAATTATTATAAATAATTTACTAATTTGTTTCTGAACTAATCTTTTTTAAATTAATTTTTAATATTTATTTTATTTAAATGTTAATATTAAAAATAAATGATATACAAACACATTATTATTATTGTAGGCTTACGTTTGGATTTATGATCCAATTCCAGTTAGAGCTTGGGTGATTGGAACTTTATTAGGTTTGTTAATTTTCACAATTTTTAAATAAAAAAAATTTTTATAACAATTTTAATTTACATTTAATATTAATTACACTTTCTATTTAATATAGCTGTAATTAATATATAAAAAACATAATTTTGTTTTAACAGTTGTTGGTGCTGTATTAGTATGCTTGTTTCCACTTTGGCCCAAAATTGTTAGACATTATGTGTATTACTTGAGTATTGCAGCAACTGGCTTTTTAATATTAATTATTGGTTTAGCTGTTGGTAAGTATCCTTCATTAATCATTCACTACAATATTGAGAAAACATTTGTTTATTATAAATAATGGTAATTATATTTAAGAATAACTAATTGAATTAATATTTTCATTACTAGAAAAACAAATCAAATGATATCTATGTTTGTTCTTCCTGATTATTTGGAACTAAACTTTATAAATTTCACTGTAAAATTNTTTTTGTTTTATGAAATTAATTTTTCAATAATAATAATTTATATTTAAAATATCTCAAATACAAGAATAAAAAAAAAAGTCCTCTTAGTGCCCATAGGCTGGGAAAAGTAATCTTTTCTTTTCTCGGGCCCAGATTGTGAGGGATGAGGTCCAACATATCCAGGACACAGAATTCCAAAAAATATATTGGTTTTTTTCTTTTTTGGTCTGATTGGTCTTCCAGAGCACTATGCTGACATTTTAACTCTTTGACCATCTGGTTATCAACTATTAAGTCTTTAATACATTTCATTTCCTAGTATTTTGAATAAATTGATCTGTTTAAAGTAATCAATGTAAATAAAAATAATTCAAAACATTTTATATAGTATAGTATATGATTTTTTTATTTAATTTATATTAAAGTTTTAATCTATTTTGTTTGTCTGTTGGAAAACTGATTAATTTGAAATTCACTATTTTATTTTCATTGATATTAGTGTGCAATGCCAAAATAAAAAAAAAATAATTTACAAATATAACAATGTGTATTGCTAAATAATAACTAGAATATAATCATAGTCAGTGATATTTTATATTCATTACTCCTAGATTAAACAGATAAGAAAAATATACTATTGTTTTTACATAAATTTAACAAAACCAACATCATTTAACTCTTTTAACTTACTTCAATTGTGGTTGACTTTCCATTGAATAATGAAGTATATACAGTATGTCAAATACAAATACAGGTATATCTCACCTTACGTCAGTAATTGGTTCCAGGAGATGCGACTTAAGTCGAATTTACTCGTCACTAGGATAAACTACAAATAACCGTTCCCAGTTCTGTATTTTATTTATAAATGCATTTTTAATAATATGTGGTTAATAAGAATCTATTTTAAGCTTACAAACAAATAAATTTTAGTTTTTAATATAGTACAGAAAAAAGTAATCTAAATTTACAAATTCATGTACTGTATGTACAGTACAGTACATACTTGTAAATGTGCATGTTTACAATTTGGTGATGTTTACAGTACATTGCAGACTCTATTTGTTCTAAGACATTATAAAATAAGATGATTTTGCAAGGTTAAATAACAAATAGTTATTAAAATTATCTTTAGTAGAAAATAAACTAATTTATATTAAATTTACCAATATCGAGTAGCGCTGACAATGACGCCAAATGGTAGATATTGGAACTACCATGGAAAACACTAATATTGATCACTTAAAGACCACTAAATAAGATGGCAACACAGATGTTTTCATGTTTCGTTCTCTAGGATTTATATTAACATTTACTGTAAATGTACATATTTTAATATGATTTTATGTGCTTTAATGCTTTTCTAGTGATATTACAACTCCAATATTTGTGGCGGATGGAAGTAAAGTTGAATAAAATGACTTAAACATGATTTTTATTTTTCCATATATTTTTTGACAAACGACGTATAATTGAGAACGACATAACTCGAAACGATGTGACTCGAGCTATACCTGTACTGTACGTTCACGTTTGTATAAGATATAATTGTCATGTTTGAAGCAGAAGAAACTGTGTTAAAATATTAAGAATTTGCTCTTATAATATCAACAGTTACAATAAAAGCAGTTTGCAAAATTATATATATTAGTTTTAGAAAATTTTCCAATGTTATTTTTTCAGATTACTTTGATATTTACTTTTGGTTCTCAATAATAATGCAAATGTTATGTTTATGTTTAATGAACATCATTGTCATAATCCTAAAACAAAGTGGCTGAAAAAACATTAAATGTTGTTGTAATGCATGCATTACAACAACAGCCATTTATGATAGCATGTATACTGCCTGAAATTTCTGAGTTTGGGTCACCCACATGGCTGATGGTTTGTGTAGTCTTGGTATAAGAAGGTAGGCTACTATAAAAATACAATAGTTCATGACCAATAGCAGCACATTATTATTATTATTCAAGGAAGCTGTCTTACGAATATGGATGTGCAGATCATACGTAAGCAATTTATAAACTATTTATTACACATTGTCATGTGTATCAAAAAAGAAAAGACAAAATGTGAACAAGTATGCTTATTAAATTTTATTCTTCCTTACCATGCAGCTGTTAATGTAGCTTGGTATTTGTGTGTGATGCACTTGTTTTTCTGTTGATATACAGTAGAGCGTCGATTATTCGAAACGTCAGTTATTCGAAAGAATTCCAGTTGGCAAATTTAAATTTTTGCTAGTGCTGTGGCTCTGCAATCTTTGGCTATGTCTTGGGCTACTCCAATATTTTGTTTTGTTTTGTTTTTTTTGTTGGTGTGTGTGTGTGTGTTTTAGCGGCAGCACTGGCACTTTTGTGTGGTGTTTTTCTGAAAACTGTGTCATGCTGAATCGAACGTTTTTGATACTAGATTAACTTCTGAAGTATAATTTTTTTTTGTTTTTATATTTTTCAATATATTTATTTGTTTGTACAAAATAAAGAAATAATTTTTAACGATACAATAGCCACGATTATTATTTTAAAAAGTTTACGTTAGGCTTAATGTCGACGAAAATTCAATGCGAAGCAACATGCAATGGAGAAAAATTTTAGCATGAGATAGGTTAATATATTTTTTCGTACATAATCGATTATCCGAACAACCTCAGTCCCCAATTAATTTGGATAAATGACGCTCTACTGTAGTGGTCAGCTACTTATAAAATTATTTTATTACTTTGTGTTTATTTTAAATTCAGTTGAAGAGCATTAGTGTAGGAAGTGCAACCCATGTGGCCATTTTTCCAGATAGTATAACACAGGTCTGCAAGTAAAAAACTGCATAGGATTTTTATACATTTTCTTACAGATTTCAACTTGGTAAAACAAAAAAAAATACCAAAAAAATTCCATCTCGTCAATTTTTTTTCTTACACTCAAGTTTTTGTTTGTATTTAGCGTAAAATTGCTAGTTAACTTAAAATTTAGTATTCTTTTTAAAAAACTCCACCATACCTTTAAAATGCAGTCTATTTTACACCTATCGAACGTTTTCGGTCAGATTCACAGACCTTCAGGATCGAACTATCAGATTTTAAATTTGCAAAATGGTTTTGCAAATTTAAAATCTGATAGTTTCGATCCTGAAGAAGGTCTGTTAATCTGATCGAAAACGTTCGATAGGTGTAAAATAGACTGCATTTTAAAGGTATGGTGGAGTTTTTTAAATAGAATACTAAATTTTAAGTTAACTAGCAATTTTACGCTAAATACAAACAAAAACTTGAGTGTAAGAAAAAAAATTGACGAGATGGAATTTTTTTGGTATTTTTTTTTGTTTTACCAAGTTGAAATCTGTAAGAAAATGTATAAAAATCCTATGCAGTTTTTTACTTGCAGACCTGTGTTATACTATCTGGAAAAATGGCCACATGGGTTGCACTTCCTACACTAATGCTCTTCAACTGAATTTAAAATAAACACAAAGTAATAAAATAATTTTATAAGTAGCTGACCACTACAGTAGAGCGTCATTTATCCAAATTAATTGGGGACTGAGGTTGTTCGGATAATCGATTATGTACGAAAAAATATATTAACCTATCTCATGCTAAAATTTTTCTCCATTGCATGTTGCTTCGCATTGAATTTTCGTCGACATTAAGCCTAACGTAAACTTTTTAAAATAATAATCGTGGCTATTGTATCGTTAAAAATTATTTCTTTATTTTGTACAAACAAATAAATATATTGAAAAATATAAAAACAAAAAAAAATTATACTTCAGAAGTTAATCTAGTATCAAAAACGTTCGATTCAGCATGACACAGTTTTCAGAAAAACACCACACAAAAGTGCCAGTGCTGCCGCTAAAACACACACACACACACCAACAAAAAAAACAAAACAAAACAAAATATTGGAGTAGCCCAAGACATAGCCAAAGATTGCAGAGCCACAGCACTAGCAAAAATTTAAATTTGCCAACTGGAATTCTTTCGAATAACTGACGTTTCGAATAATCGACGCTCTACTGTATATCAACAGAAAAACAAGTGCATCACACACAAATACCAAGCTACATTAACAGCTGCATGGTAAGGAAGAATAAAATTTAATAAGCATACTTGTTCACATTTTGTCTTTTCTTTTTTGATACACATGACAATGTGTAATAAATAGTTTATAAATTGCTTACGTATGATCTGCACATCCATATTCGTAAGACAGCTTCCTTGAATAATAATAATAATGTGCTGCTATTGGTCATGAACTATTGTATTTTTATAGTAGCCTACCTTCTTATACCAAGACTACACAAACCATCAGCCATGTGGGTGACCCAAACTCAGAAATTTCAGGCAGTATACATGCTATCATAAATGGCTGTTGTTGTAATGCATGCATTACAACAACATTTAATGTTTNTATATATAACGTAAATTAAGTATAGATATAAATAATAATATAATAAAAATATAATCGCATTGACATTTTCCTCAAAATTGTTTAATATAAATACTCTATTGTGTTAGGAGATGAAGAAGTTATACGTTTATATTTGAAATATATATTAAAAATTATTATCAATTTGTTTAATTTTTTAAAAACTTAATGATCCACTTAGCCTGTATCAATTGTCCTAGAGTTATTAAAACAAAATTAAAACGAACTGAAATTTGCCTTGTTATCCAATTCACCAGACCACCTACATCATATTAAAAGTTAACCGACACCAGAGAATTGTCCAACTCGAACCAACAATTATTATTATTTTTTTACGATGTTATAATCCGAGTACTGTTAATTGTTCGTATTTTATAACATAGACAGAATAATTATTAGTTTTAATCTGATAATATTGGAGTAGTTAAACCCGTTTCCTTTCATTATGTCTAATAATTTATTCTGGAGATGTAGAATGTAGATAACTTTTTTCTAGTTTTTTTCTCCCCTTCTTTAGATGTTTTCTATTGTTAGGTGATAAAGAGTATCAACAGAACAGCGCTTTCCTTGCCAGTGCAGAGACTCATGGAGGAGAAGACGTGACCGTTCACGCAATAGGCCCCATGGCTCATTTATTTCAAGGTATACAAGAACAAAGTTACATACCTCATGCACTTTCCTACGCTGCCTGCATAGGTCCTAATCTACATTATTGTCAATCATCAGCGTTTAGTTTTAAACCAAATTATTTATTATTTCCTAGTCTAATTATAATTTTCTATCATAACATTCACTAAAATTGATTTTTTTTAAGCCAAATTAATTTAAAAGTTTAATAAGCCTAATTTAGCTAAATGTCTTATGTAATCGAATTAAAATGACTTAAAATTTCTGTTCAATATTCAATTTTTGACTTAAATATATAAAAAGTTGATTTATCTCTTTTTATAAATAGAAAATAAAACAGTTTCGATGTAATTTTTTGTAGTTTCTTTTTCACGATTTTTTGTTGTAAAACTTTCCTTTGCTGACGACATTTTTATTTTTTACCCATAATGATATATATACAGTAGACTATTATTACTAAATTGAATAATAGTTGTCTAATAAAAAGCAAGTTGCAAAAATTATCCATAATACTTTTGATCTAAGCCATTCCGTTAGTAAAACGAAAAATTAGTCTGTTAATTTTCTAATTCGTTTTTTAAACAGACTATTAAATTAACGTTAAAATCTTAAAGCTGATACACATAACTTTAACTTAGCGACATTTCAACCAATTTTCAAATCTTCATTATTTATCTATAAAAAAATAATAATTACAAAAAATTATTTGAAAATTATTTTTAGTAATCATATATATATTTCTTTGCATTAAAAAAAAATTGAAAATGTTGAGTGGAAAAACCGCTGAACACTGACCCTCGGGGCCGGGACCAAAGGGTTGGCCGCGTGTGATCTTCCAGTTTTCTTCATTCGTCTAACACCTAAATAAGGACAAGTTCCTTATAGAAAGTTCTCCCAAGATGCTATACTTCTTGGCAGAGCGCTCTCCTGTTGCGTTGCTTTATTTCATCAAACTGATCGACCAATTCAAAATGTTTCGTAGACAGTATAAGAGTAGAGTGTATCAAAATCATAATGACTGAGTGGCGATTTTTGCATTATCCAAATTTTCAATATCATGTTTTCTTCAAATATAATTATTGCATTTAGTATTATCTTTGAAGAATATAAGAAATTCATTTAGGATTTGTTATCTGGCAAATTTGGACTGATTGAAAAAAACCCAGAAATTTTTCGGTCCTTGTAGATATGTCGGGTCCGTCCTTCACCATTTGACCGCCCCATTATGGACCTGGCCAAACACATAATGGGCACAGAAAAAGGGCCTACAGGGCAATGAATGTTAAAAGAAAAAAAATCCTTGACAATTACTTCTGTCAATTCCGTTTTTTTAATCGCTTTGACAAAGCAACCGTTCTAATCCATTAATTCGAGATCGATCAAATACAATCTCTTTGCGCCCTTTGGGCACCAAGACTGATTTTTATTATTTTTTTTTAATAAAGAATTTAGACAGATGGATATAGAGAGAAACTGGGTTTGACATATCCTGGACAAACCATCCCGAATAATTCCTGGAGATTTTTAATTCGTCCAGATTCATTCCTTGCTTTCATGAAAACATTATTGGAATGGTAAATAGGAACACGTGAAAACCAAAGAAGAAATTGTACAGTTCTGGAAAAATGTATGGAACAATCCAAAAGACTGCAATAAGATAGCATCCTGGCAGAGCCTGTGAAAACTGGGATCTCCAAAACGGGTGGCACATTAACCACTCTGCCATCCGAGCATTTTAGGCATTGATCGATGACTGATAGGGACTCATTTAGTTAAGTCACTGCCAAAAGACAAGTAACAGTGATAGATAAACCTAGTATTTTCTCAGACTTTTTCTAAATTATTTGATATTCTCCAAATAGAAATGAAAATAAAAACTCGTGGTCTATTATATTTTATATTATTAAAAATTAATTTTTCAACATAATTATTACATAAAATATAAATATAATAAAACTTGTTCCAAGCAGAACCTGAATAAAACGGGAACTTGTCTAAAACTGAAAAAACTCGACACCGCACGATGTTTTACACAGGTTTTATTGTAGTTAATTAAAAATGTAAAACATACTTAATAAATGACAAATTATACTAATAAAATTATTCTAAATATTATTTCATATAACCTAGTAGAATTAGCAGGCTTTAAGTATTATATAAAACCACAGATAATATGCAAAACATTATTGGCGCTCATTGAGCATGTTATTCCCTAACGATGTCACGCCATGGCGATCATCATGCTGGCTCTGCATTTAGCGCCAGTGCGTTGCCTTCAGCTAATGATTCATAGAGCGACGCAATCACTGCCCATGTATGTACAGTACCTACACATTTAGCGCGAAATGGAAAGTGATTTCCATTTCCAATGAATTATGGGAATTTTTTAAATGGCGACAAAACTTTCAACTTAAAATAAAGTTTTATATCTTTCAATTTAGTTTTTTAAATCTAATATTAGCTAATTTTTTTCGAAATTTCCATACCACGCTCTATGTAGTGCTAATGATAATGGGTAAAAATATGATTATATAAACTTGGAATTATGGATGCTGCATGTTGATTGGCTGCACAGAATCGCCACGCGAAAAGTTGTCCCAGAACTCCATCGCCAAAGTACTGGAAAACGATTCTAACCAGAAGGCGGTTGAATCGCTTCTGAATCGCTCTAAATGGAGAGCCAGCATCAAACACGACCTCAGCACATTTCTCTTCTAGTCAAGAGGTGTTTCACGGAAAAAAGTCGTTTGGAGATTTATATTTAAAGAATGAGGTGGAGACTTTATTTACGAAACAAACAAAAAAGTAAATTTAAAAAAAAAAAACAAATAAAACTGATAACAACCTAAATTTGCTAGTGTTTAGCTTATTTTCACTTCTCCGCACGTTCTGTATAACCAAATTGAGTTTAGTCTGTTAACTCAATTGCGTTCGGCGTGTGACAGTCATTATTTTTCGGGTCGTCTTCGTCGTTCGTCCTGTGGCATACGGAACCAAATAACACACATTACGTGTTAATAAATCTATTTCAACAAATTTATGATGACATTTTACAAAAAAAGTATCGATAAATGGAACACGGATAAAACACCGAACGTTTAACACGAAAACGTTTATCATCTACAATAATTTGCATATTTCTAACTATTGGCAACTATTTCTAAAAAATTAACTTACCATTTTTGTGAGCATCCGTTGAAATTTCTGTCGAATAATCAAGCAAAAAGGAATATATATATATATTAGAAAGCAAAACATTTGGATTCTTTTTACCTCGGCCACTGTATCGAATCTCATTTTTGGTATTGTTCGACTCCTCATCACGCGATTAACCAGCACGTTCACCGCCTACTGTAAAAATCGTATGCACATGAAAATAAATCTTGCAAAATAATTTTCACCTTTTAAAACTTTGCTCGAATTTATATATATGTTTTAAAATTACGAAAGAATTTTTATATATATTTTTTCTTCTCACTTTTTAAAAAGTCCTTTGCTGGCCCTTTATTTTTCAAGCAAATATATATTACAGCGATACTATGAAAATAATTGCCACTCCTGCTAAAAAAGTATCACACCACACCTGTTATCCTTGCGAAATACTCGAGTGTTGTCCTTGCTAAAAGTACAGCAGTTCCCTATAAAAATTTTATTTACCAGAGACATTTCATCTTAACAATCGCCTGAGTTCATTTCGCCAGTTATCAAAGTCAGTATTTTTTAAAAGAATTTACAAATTTTAATGTAATGTAAGTATGAAATAAAATATTTTTGAAGAAATTCACATTGTACAATGTGCATTAACTTATATGAATAATTCAGTTACTTTATCCACCGAAGGAAAGACGCGTAGATTGCACAGCACTCTGAAAAATCCAGCAACGAGTTGTTTAACTTTCCCAGCAACATTTAAAACTGCGTGTGTGGCGCTATCTGTTATGATATTTTGGTATTAAGACTTTTTATACTGTTAATTATTATAAAATGGCAAAATACTTAATTTTGAGGGATGGGTTTTATAAAAAGTTGTAAATGCTAATAACGAGTAAAATCATCATTAAGTCGGACCTTACTCAAGATATGACACCCGATCCCCTTTATCTCCCCACTCCTTCGACCTTTAACCACCAAAATTTACTAGCATCAATTCTCCTAATACACAAATCTGCTTGCAAAATTTCAGAAATTTTCGACTAAAAGCACAGAAGTTATTAAGCTTCAAAGATGGTAAACGATACACACTAATATCCACACATACACACACACACATACATACACACACTATAACCCACGCCCACATATACAGAAAAAATCTTCAAATATTTTTTTGCATTTCTCGACGTTTCCAGGTCCCGAGTCCAAAAATGAAAAAATCTTGGGGTGGTCAATTTTTTACCTATAAACTCAGTTATAGTGTATATAGTACCGGGTAAGTAAAAATAAGGTTTACGTTAAAAAAGATGGACACTTTTGATTCAGATACTTGCAGTATGTGAACATTAGTAACACCTAGTTTCCCCATGAAATACCTCTCGGGAGGCATTCCCCCTCAGCAGATCGCCCATGTGCAGGGGCAGATCTAGGTTTTTCGGGGCCTTGGGCTTATTGAAGTCCAACGGGGCCACATTTTCTGTTAGATTAAGAATCTTTAAATTAGGGTTTAAAATTCTTTTTCAATAACATCAAAAACCAGAGTTGAAATATATTCATTTATGAAATGGTGTTGAATGACAAACTTTATATCTTATATTAAAAAAATTTATGACAATAATTCACTTTTTGTGGATCCTTGACATTTGGGAGCCCAGGGCTTAAAGTCCCTATAGTCCAAGGATGGGCAAGTAAAAGTTCAGTGGGAGCCGAAATGTAGGTTTTGTAAAGTGCATGGAAGCCGCAGTTCTGTACTTTTTTATTCTATACCGGAGTTCTGTACCGCGATTTTATTATATAATATAAATATAAGTTAAAATTAATATTGAATTTTTTAATAAACATATTTTCACAAAATTGTAGAAATAAAATTGTAAAAAAAATAATATAAAGCAGAAATTAACACTTTCAACAAGAGCCACATGTAACTCAAAAAGAGCCGCATTTGCCCATGTCTGCTATAGTCCCTATGTAGATCTACCCATGCCCATGTATCGTGTTCCCGTAAACGAATAAACCTATCCAACGCTCCAAGGCCTTTTCAATATCTGATGCGATTATGTCTTTAATATAATATAATATAATCGTATAATGCTAACTGAAACGTAAGCATCGAAATTAAAATCAATGTTCTGGTATCTTTCTTTCTTCTCTGATATGAAGATTCTGAATGTTCTGGTATATGTCATAATGCATTATTTATTTATATATAAAAATGTTTAAGTTAAAATTTGAAATAAAAAAATATTATTATTTATTAAAAATGGCATTGAGTTATAACTGTTACTTTGATTCGTTTCTTTTTAAATAGACTATAAATCATATACTGTAAATCAAAGTTCAAACATATTTGTTCGAATTCCAAAATGATTATAAAATGTTTGTGCCTAAATACAAACATTGTACTGTTTCTATTCGAAGAAAATAAACATTACATATTTTTTAAAACTTATATCCTTAAACATAAAGAACTGTTCAATATAATTTTATGCAAACTTATATGCAAAGATATAAATAAATTAGTATACATAATTATATATTTGCATAAATAAATACATATTACATACTTCATATTAAAACACTATTTTTATCTCATATTTCGTTTAAAAAATTTTTCGATAAATTTTAATTTTATTTAGTCGATTAAAAACAATACATTAAACTGTTATATAAGACTTTTCTTCTTTGCAGTACCTCCATCTAGCGGTTAACATTATATAACAATAATTTATCTATTGTTTAATTTAAAGATATGATTCTTCAAGTACATTATAAAATAGGATATTGAAATCCGTGATGATATCCTGAAACATTACTTAAAATATTCAACAAATTTCATAAATAGTAGTGTGACTTCTGATATCAGGTAACAAAAGTTTCAAATTATTAATAATATTGATGTTTCTGTCGATGTGCTACGTCATAATGCGGATAAGTATTGATACGTGTCGTGACCTATTAGCCTATATATTTACACGTGATTAGCTAGAGTATGATTTTGAAACATTTGTAATTTCCGGGATAAACTATAACCGTTGAGCAGCGAATTAAAAGTCTAGTACTTCTACTGGAAACATTAAAGACTACGAGGAAAAACTATTTTAATAAAATAATTGTATTGTATATTGTATAGAGTAGTGTGATGGGTAGCTTTTGGTAAATGTTCGGGAATAGCCGAATATATCCGAATGTTTGCCGTTTTCCACTTACTCGTTAGAGTGAGTCTGTCACTGACATCAAAGTAAACAAATATGTGCCCTAGCTGTGTTCAGAACCAAGATTCAGACATTAAATGAACAATAGCTTGTTACTTAACAAACAATTTGACAAGCAGTACTGTACATCTACAGACAAAAAATTTCACTTCATAAATAACGCATGTGTTGCGCCGGATTAAAAGCGGAAATAATTTATTGATTACGTCAGCACATAAACCGCATAAATATTAAATTAGTATGCGTTCCAAGAATTGGATTTTCAAATTTCCATCGAAAATTTTGTAATCTGTTATTAGTAAATACGAAACGTAAAGTGATTCGTAATCCGAAAGTATAAACCGAGGTATGAGTTTTGATTTGAATATACTTGACGAATACCACCTCTAATTTAATGCAATTGTTTTGAATTAGATCATTTCGGGTTGTCACATCGATTTATTTTCATGTTTGTAAGTTTCGATTTATTTAAACATGTAGGCTATATATTTAAGTGCTCATACGAATGAAATTTAATTTAATTTTAGAGATATAAATGTATTCATTAGAATTATGTGAAAGTTTCACGTTTATTTTTGTATATTTTTTTTCAAAGTGATGTTTTTCTCTTGTGATATCACTTCTAATGAAACAATGAACATTTCGTCGACCCCATTACGAACTTCGCTTGGTAGTTTGTTTTCAAATTGACGAAAATTAGCGATGGCGATTATGTTGCATATAGTTTCGTTACAACCTCTTGTGTGTTTTTATTGGCAATGCATCAATTAATAAGCGAAATATAAAATGTTTTTAATTTTTCGGCTACAAGCTGCATATGAGAACATCATAGTCATTTCACTAAATTGACTATAATGTTCTCATATGTATGTTAAATCAACCGAAAACTTTTCGATTCGAAACTGCAGCTTGTAATAAGTGGCATAAATATTTCACTCCGGACTAGCGTCTCCAATTGTCGCCCAAAAAATCAAACTTCTTGGCTTTGAGAGTCGTCAAAGGGTATGACGTAGAGTGACGTTGAGTCGATGACGGGACAATCGATGATCGACTCTATGACAACCGAATGAATTTCGTTCGACATCGCCTCCGATCTGTTTGCTGCGATATCGCCTATTTTGCGTCGGGCATGAAGTACCAGGCAAACGCTTTCGTTGCCTTGCCAACCGTCCACATTTTTTATAGAGATTTAATTTTCCTTTATTACAAAATAAATGTAAAAAATTAAATAGAAAATAATTTCAAATGTTAAAAATTGATTATACCAAAAGTGTGTATAGAAAGTAGAAATTAAACAACAATTGCAACGAATTCGACATTATCATTGATTTCTATAAAAATTAGCATAGCTATTTAATTTAGACAGGGACACAGTCTTCCTCTTAGACGCTCCCATTCATGATCTGGCCGATCCCCCGATGGTATTTTTTTAAAAACTCTTTCTGGCCAGGCCTACAATGAGGCGGCCGGGTGGTGAAGAACGGGACCCGACATATCCGGACGGATCACCCCCGAAAAATTCCTGAGGTTTCTCGACCTGTCCGGATTTGATCCCTGTCTCCCAGAACGGTGGGCTGCCACCTTAACCGCTCGATCATTTGTCTGTCTCCCGCTATGGCAATGGAATAAAGGTCTTCTTAGTGTCCACGGATAGGAGAGTAAAAAAGAGGAGTAAGAGAGCTTAATATCGGTGTACTAAACGAAGGTGTTTAGTATTGCGAAATCAACCATAATAATCGTTTATTATTTTTACCTTCGGTGGATAAGAGTTTAAGGCGTGCATACGGATGATGAAATGACCATCAGTATACAATGTACCAACATCGGCAAAGCATGCCATTATTGGCAGCCAGATTGCCGAAACAGCCAAAGCACATACTGTGAGGGATTCGAATTAGAAACTGGATCGTACCCTCAAGAATTTTTCACAGGACGTTTGGTTTACATTCGCCGGTCTCAATAACTACTTGGATGTCTCACTGACCGAGTCCGTATGGAAATGTTTAAAAGCTCACTAAAAATCTATAAGAGAGAGAGTAAAAAATAGTATGTTATTTATTTGATAAAAATATACAATCTTCGCTAAATTTACTACTGTTTAAAATTTTGATAGTAAAAATGTAGTAAAGTTTCTGTTAATTAACAGAGAATTTAACCAAAATAAAACGAAAACGAAGTTTGAAGAAATGAATATGTGGCACGAGACCTCATCATACAATGGACTGTATTATTAGCCATC